>NW_020708426.1:0-4545 GCF_002925995.2 Terrapene triunguis
CTATAAGTTCAGCTCGTTAGTAACTTCTTGAACTACTATCTTGTCCCATTCCTTTCATTTATTATCTTTCCTTCGGCCAGAGGTATGCAGGCCTCATTATACTGCAAAGGGGGGTTTACCACTGATATCAAGCTGCTTACACATTTCACTTGCACCTGGCTTTTGAGGTCGATTAGAATTTAAACATGGAAGGAGTTTGGTTCAGGCCTAGTGCAGGAAGGCTTCATTGACACTTGTGATTTTCCACCCTCCTGAGTCACCTGGGGTGATGGTGATGCCTGGTGATGTCAACAACTCCCTCCTTTGAGAATACTCAACAAGCTTTTGGCTGAGTTTTCTCATATTCTGTGGACAAGATATGATTGAGTGCTATGAAGCTGGGGTTTTCAATGAGAGGGTATGCCGGGACTTCTGGGGAACGGGGGGCACAAAGCTTACGGAGGAGCATCTTAAAACAAGCAATCAGGAGGAGGGTGACCCTAGGGCCTGACAATTACAATTCCCCAAATACCCACAAAATAACAATTACCAATAGCAGGCAGACTAAAAGCAAAAGGGACCAGGCCACCAGGTTAGGCCGGCCCTGTGAAAACAAACACAACCAACGCTCAGAGTTCTCGCGGGGAGTGCGCTGTGACTGTCCAAAGAGATCACAGGGCATTCCCAGCAGGCCTTATTGTCTTTTGAATAACAGCTTAAGTCCCAGGTCGTCGCTGGCAGTCTTCTCTGCAGGCTGGACGGTCCACCGTTCAGGAGCAGGCACTGCTTTCAGGCGAGAGTGATGAATCCAGTTCTTGTGTCCTTCGACCTTTGCTGCTGTATGGGAGACCAGCAGGACGATGTGGGGTCCCTTCCACTTCTCTTGGAGAGGCTCGTCCTTCCAGGTCCGAACGAGTACGGAGTCACCTGGCTGCAAGGAGTGGATCGGGGCATCCAGCGGGAGAGGCTGCAAATCTTTGGTGTACCTGTGGAGAGAACAAAGAACAGCAGACAGAGAGCACATGTACTGAGATAAGAAACCACAGCCTACCTCCCACTCCCCTGCCAGAACCGGTGTACCGTTCATAGGCCATGCCCTTCCAAACATAATCTCGAAGGGACTGAGCCCTAACCTGCCCTTAGGGAGAGCGCGAATGCGGAGCAAAACAAGGGGTAGAGCATCAGGCCACTTAAGGGAAGCCTCTTGGCAGATCTTTGAGAGGTGCCGCTTAAGTGTCTGATTTGTGCGTTCCACTACCCCACTGGCCTGCGGTTGCCATGGAGTGTGGAGCTTCCAGGGGATTTGCAGGGCATTCGATATTTTCTGAACAACTTGGGATGTGAAGTGTGTTCCGTTGTCAGATTCCATCCACTGGGGGAGTCCAAAGCGAGGAATGATTTCCTTGACAAACTTAAGAGCCACCATTTTGGCAGTGTTGTTACGACATGGGAAGGCTTCAGGCCATCCGCTGAATCGATCCACTAAAACGAGAAGGTATCTGAATCCTTGGGTCCGGGGGAACTCAGTAAAATCTATTTGCCAAACTAGTCCTGGGCCTGGGGTAGGTTCCAGAGTGGCTGGTGGCACTGACACTCCAGGTCGAGGGTTGTTCTTTTGGCAGACTAAACATTCAGCCTGCACCTGGGAGGCCAGAGGCCTAAGTCCAGAGGTTAGAAAGTATTTATTCATAAGCTGGGAAAGAGCCTCTCTTCCTGCGTGGGTAGACTGATGTAGTTTCTGTAGTACTGGCCGTATTAGATTCCTTGGTAGGAGGATTTTTCCTTCCGTGGAGTGGAGCCATCCCTCCTTTTCCCGGAGCCTAAGTGTGTTGGCTAGGTTCTTCTCTTCGTGAGAGTACTGAGGGGTCGGGAGCTCCCCCACTGATGGGATGAGGGCATGCATATGGGCGTCTTCAGCTTCCTGTGGTTCCAGGGTAGCAGCTCGCTTGGCCTCTCTGTCTGCCCTGGCATTACCCTTAGCCACATCTTGGTCTTCTCTTTGATGAGCCTTGCAGTGTATCACTGCTACTTCTGAGGGGAGCTGTACCGCTTCTAAAAGCCGGAGAATTTGAGGCCCATGTTTAACCTGAGAACCTTGGGCTGTCAACATTCCTCTTTCCTTCCACAGACCGGCATGGGCGTGTAGTATTCCAAAGGCATATCTGGAATCAGTAAAAATGTTAACCTTTTTCCTTTTGACAGTTCAAGTGCACGGGTTAAGGCTACCAATTCAGCCAGCTGAGCTGATGTCCCAGCAGGTAAACCCTCTGCTTCCACAGTCTTATGGAGAGATACAATAGCATAGCCTGCCCTCCTCTGTCCGTTTACAACTGTACTGCTGCCGTCAGTATACCACTCATAATCAGCATTAGGGAGGGGTTGATCTTTTAAGTCTGGGCGGCTGGAGTATTGGACATCTATGATTTCCAGACAGTCATGTTCCTGCTCCTCTGTCTCCGGTAACAGAGTGGCTGGGTTAAGGGAGGGACAGGTCTGTAGGGTAACTTCAGGATTTTCTAACAGTTTTGCTTGATACCGAGCAACCCGAGCCTGTGTAAGCCAGAGACCACCCTTAGTATCCAGCAGGGCTTGAACCATATGGGGAGTATACACTTGCACAACTCCTCCCAGTGTCAATTTCTCAGCCTCCCCAAGCACTAGGGCAGTTGCTGCGACCGCCCTCAAACAGGCTGGCCATCCCTTTGAAACTTGATCCAGTTGTTTAGAGAAATACGCCACAGGACGCTTCCAGGCACCTAATAGCTGGGTAAGCACTCCCAGGGCCACCCCTCTCCGTTCATGCACATACAGTTGGAATGGCTTAACTAGGTCCAGCAGGCCTAGAGCTGGAGCTTCCATTAGTTTCCTTTTTAAGATTTTAAATGCCCTGTCCGCTTCTGGGGACCAGTGAAAGGGGTCATGATCCGCTCCCTTAACGCATTCGTACAAGGGTTTAGCCCACAGTCCAAACTCTGGGATCCATATTCTGCAGAAGCCTGCCATGCCCAGAAACGCCCTGAGTTGTTTACGATTGCTTGGAATAGGAATTTGACAGATAGCTTCCTTTCTTTCACTTGAAAGCTGACGTTCCCCCTGCCTGATGTAAAATACTAAATACCGTACTTCTGGGAGAGCAATCTGAGCCTTACTCTGTGCTACTCGATATCCTCTGAGTCCAACAAAGTTCAGGAGGCTTACAGTGGCTTTAAGACAAGGGATTAGACCCACAGCAGCAATCAACAAGTCATCCACATATTGCAGGAGGAGGACTTTGTCCTCATTGTCCCACTCCTCCAAGTCTCTGGCCAAAGCCTGGCCGAACAAAGTGGGGGAATTTTTAAATCCTTGAGCCAATACTGTCCAACAAAACTGCCTTTTAACCCTTCTGTTGTCCTCATTATGCCTTGCAGTATTTTGCCTTAGCTGTAACCTGATTTCGCTTTACTTCAGACAACAGGGTTCTCATAAGGACATTACAGTCATCCCAGTCAGGTTTACAGCTAGCCAGACACCCTTCAAAGGCTGAGATAAACTTGCTTGGGTTCGTAGAGAATTCCCCTGCCTGTGCCTTAAAAGCTGCCAGGTCCACTGCGTTAAAAGGCACATGGGTGTAAACCTGCATAGTAGTGGCCGGGCGATTGTCTGATCCAGGGCGGGCTATCCGAGTCTCAGTAAGTAATGGATAGAATCCCACCGAGGGGGCAATCTCTGGGACCTGAGAGACCCTGTCTTTATATGGTGGGGGTGTTGGAGCCGAAGGGGACACCGACTCTGCCATCACAACCGGAGGAGGGTTCTGGGGACTAACTGTAGTTACTACCGAACCTGACGGAGTCAAATTACACCTTTGCAAAAGATCTGACCTATCTCTTAACAACATAAACAACTGTACATACATATGTTCATTCCATTTACCCGTACGCTGACAAAACAAAAGCAATTGAAGGATCGTATTATAATTGAGTGATCCCTCCGGTGGCCACCTTTCCTGGTCCTCTAGCTGATATTGAGGCCAGTCTACTGTACAGAATCTTTTCAGTTTACTTTTAATCAACGGATCCGATCCAAACACTTTCCAGTTCACCAGAATGCATTCCAAGGGTGTACACCTTGCCCTGCCTGCCGTACTCTGTCCCTGCCCCATATTAGGGAGACTCTGGGCGTCCCCAAGTCAAAACAGGTAGACACTGGGCGTCCCCAGGTCAAGACAGATAAAGTCCCCACTGGACTGTTCCTACCTTATCCACAGGACCGGTTCCCCACCGTCGCCCGTGGCCACAGCTGCTTCTCCACTACTCAAGCACGTTGCACAGTTGTGCCCTCCGGGGTCGACCAAACCACGTCTCCGCTGAGGCCCCCGATGAAGTCACCGGTGCGCGCTGGGCGTCGGTCGTCGCCGTAGTCCGTCGGCCTCCAGGAGGGATCCGGGCAAGGCTAAATTTCAGCCTCGAGCCCCACGTTGGGCGCCAAAAACTGTTGCTGGCACAGAGGTGCCCGAGGCAAAGCAACAGGGGTTCGTTGCCCGGCGTGCTTCGCGCCAATAAACACACCGGGGTGGAGAAGCAA
>NW_020708427.1:0-1111 GCF_002925995.2 Terrapene triunguis
CTATAAGTTCAGCTCGTTAGTAACTTCTTGAACTACTATCTTGTCCCGTTCCTTTCATTTATTATCTTTCCTTCGGCCAGAGGTATGCAGGCCTCATTATACTGCAAAGGGGGGTTTACCACTGATATCAAGCTGCTTACACATTTCACTTGCACCTGGCTTTTGAGGTCGATTAGAATTTAAACATGGAAGGAGTTTGGTTCAGGCCTAGTGCAGGAAGGCTTCATTGACACTTGTGATTTTCCACCCTCCTGAGTCACCTGGGGTGATGGTGATGCCTGGTGACGTCAACACTGGTATGGGGCCCGGGCCGGCTCCGGCCCCAGAAGGGGCAGGGCCTCAGGTGGAAGGGGTGGGGCTGGGGCTCAGCATCCCCCAGCCAGCCCTTCCAGGCCGCCTGACCCGTGCTGGCCAGGGCTCCAGTGGCGATTTAAAGGGCCCGGGGGCTCCGGACGCCGCTGGCGTGGTAGTGGCAGCACCGTCCAGAGCCCCGGGCCCTTTTAAATCGCCGGCCCCAGGGCATCTGCTCCCTTCCCTGCCCGTCGGTGGCTGAGCAGGGACAAAAGGGGCAGGGACGTTAAAGCGCTGCAGGGTCCTTTGCCGCGGCAGTGCTTTAACGTTGCTGCCCCCACCCCCACCCCCCGTCGGTGGCCCTGCTGGTAGGGCTGCCGATGCGGGGGCGCAGCAACGTTAAAGCGCTGCTGTGGCAAAGGACCATCCTTAAAGTGCTGCCGCGGCAGTGCTTTAACATCCATGCCCCTTTTGCCTCCCCTGTTGGTGGTACAGACCCTACCAGCAGGGCCGCTGACGGGGGAGGCAAAAGGGGCAGGGACATTAAAGCGCTACCATGGCAGCGCTTTAATGTGGGCTGTGTACAGGCCGGTGTGGGTTCTTACCGGTACGCCGTGCCGGCCGATACCAGCTCACTTCCACCCCTGCCCTTAACTGTACCTATTGCTTAGGGTGACCAGACAGCAAATGTGAAAAATCGGGACGGGGGTGAGGGGTAATAGGAGCCTATATAAGAAAAAGTCCCAAAAATCGGGACTGTCCCTATAAAATCAGGACATCTGGTCACCCTACTATTGCTACCTCTGCTACCATAACCACG
>NW_020708428.1:0-2657 GCF_002925995.2 Terrapene triunguis
CAGGACAATTCGGATCAATACTGAGCTCTTCTGGCCTAGGATCTAGGCTTTTCTCAAGATCAGGTCCTTTAGACAGTTCAAAATTAATTTTGGGCTTCATCGTGTTGCAAAACTCACCTTCATAATCATCACCTTTTCCTGTGTACCTTGATGCTGTAACAGTATTTTAAAAGCATTAATGAATTAGGTCTTGCAACACTCCTGTGAGGAAGGTGGTATCATCCCTATTTTAGACGCGGAAACTGAGACACAGAATGGTGAAGTGACTCGCCCAAGGTCATTCAGAAAGTCTTTTGCAGAGCTAGGAATAAGATCCAAGGGTCTTGACACTCAGTTCCCTGTACTACACATCAAAAAATGCTGCCACATAATACTGGCATTATAGCACTATTGCGCACTGGTATGTCAGCATTACCAGCAGGTGCACATTTTGCAATGCAGTTGTTTCTCACAGAGTAAATACAGATACATGAACACGGGGCAGTAATGGCCAAAAAAGGGGGAAACACTAGAGTAAAATCACAATTTTAAATCACTCACAAAGCAGGAGTTAAAATATAGAAAAGATAAGTATGGTATTCAAGTAGTCCTTCTCTTTGTGCTAGATTGTTGTCACTTCCCACACAGCAGCTTTCTCACCCTGATAAATTTTGACACAATGAAGAGCAGAGTACTAACTCGTGATGCCATGATAAATCTCTCTTTTTTCTCATTCCCTCCTTAGCGCCTACAAATATTACTGCTTAATTTATTTGAAATATTATTACTTCATAGTATCATGGAAATCCTTTTCTATATCTGTTCTGAATACTGGGAAATTTTAAAATTAAGATCCAAGATCAATCCTACTGAATCCACTGAAGACAATGGCATTACTCATGTGCTTGAGGTTAAGCACATAAATTTCTGCAGGATTGGGGCCTAAGGGTAAAATTCACTTTTCAGATCCACTCTACTTTGATATTCTGCTCTTCCTCTATGAGTGGATCTTGCGCTGACAGAAGTAAAGTAGGGAGAACATGACATGTACAGAGAGGAGAAGTTTTGCTCTCTGTAACTGGGGTCTGAATCTATGTTTCTTGTGCACCCAAAACTCCTACTGACTTCTATGAAAGTTATGAGTCTATAGGACTGCAGGTACAGGCTCTTAATAATATTACTGCTAAAAAACTATATAAAGAAAATATTAAGATTGCAAAGTATAGCACTGAAAAGAATTAATGTGGTCTATACAACCTGAATTTGCCCCTCTTTATGCTCATGCGTTCTTATACAGACTCCCTGTTCTCAGTTCCTGTGCACCGTGCCACAGCAACTCCTAGCTCCAGGGAGGAACAAAGCAGGGAAACTCCAGCTAAGCCCTGAAGCCTGGGCTGGAGCATGCTCGATGTAGATGGAATCTTTGGAGAATTTAGCTGCTGAACTCTAAAAAATCTCTACTGAAAATGTGCAAGCTGAGGTGTTTCAGAGGCTCATAACTTGGCTAACTTTGGGCATATGTTCATGGGAATGGCAAAAGAACATCCCTGTCACTTGGGAAAATCCTCTGGCAAATTTCAAGTCCCTACTCCAAATGATGGAGGCACTAAAGCTTCTCAATAAAACTGTCGTAAGAACTTTTTAACATGCGTGAAACAATGTTTTCCCCTAACCTCATTCTGAGAAACAGCTGAATCACTTTTGCTGAAATTTCCCCAAAGTATTCAGCCTGAGGCAGACACCTGGCACGGAAAACTTCAGCCTGAACAGCTAAATCTGGCAAAGTTATAAGCAGTCGACAACAGGTTCTTATAATGGGAAGTGTCAGGCACCCATAACTAGGGGTGAAAGTAACTCCAGACACTTACTGGTATGGGGCCCGGGCCGGCTCCGGCCCCAGAAGGGGCAGGGCCTCAGGCAGAAGGGGTGGGGCTGGGGGTCAGCATCCCCCAGCCAGACCTTCCAGGCCGCCTGACCCGTGCCGCCCAGGGCTCCAATGGTGATTTAAAGGGCCCTGGGGCTCTGGACGCCGCTGGCGTGGTAGTGGCAGTACCGTCCAGAGCCCCGGGCCCTTTTAAATTGCCGTCCCCAGGGCAGCTGCTCCCTTCCCTGCCCGTCAGTGGCCGAGCAGGGACAAAAGGGGCAGGGACGTTAAAGCGCTGCAGGGTCCTTTGCCGCGGCAGTGCTTTAATGTTGCTTTCCCCCTCCCCGTCGATGGCCCTGCTGGTAGGGCTGCCGATGCGGGGGCGCAGCAACATTAAAGCGCTGCCGCGGCAAAGGACCATCCTTAAAGTGCTGCCGCGGCAGTGCTTTAACGTCCATGCCCCTTTTGCCTCCCCTGTTGGTGGTATGGACCCTACCAGCAGGGCCGCTGACGGGGGAGGCAAAAGGGGCAGGGACATTAAAGCGCTACCGTGGCAGCACTTTAATGTGGGCTGCGTACAGGCCGGTGCGGGTTCTTACCGGTACGCCATGCCGGCCGATACCAGCTCACTTCCACCCCTGCCCTTAACTGTACCTATTGCTTAGGGTGACCAGACAGCAAACGTGAAAAATCGGGACGGGGGTGAGGGGTAATAGGAGCCTATATAAGAAAAAGTCCCAAAAATCGGGACTGTCCCTATAAAATCGGGACATCTGGTCACCCTACTATTGCTACCTCTGCTACCATAACCACG
>NW_020708429.1:0-3254 GCF_002925995.2 Terrapene triunguis
CTCACACGGAGGACGGGACCCCCCTGGCCTCCTGATTCTCTGATTAGGCTGCCCGCCCTGTCAATCAGGCTGATCTGGAGCATTGGCCTCTCCCCATTGTTCCTGGGGACTGTCAGTCTCAGGCTCCTGATTTGCCATCGACCCTTCCCCTTTTAGTGCTGGGAGCTAGCCAGCCAAAACACCCCCACTGAGTGTTAGTAAGGGGGCAACAGTCCCCTTACATTCCCCCTTGCTAAAATACTGCCACATCCACAATATTCACACCGGTACATCCGGGCCCCATGGTAACAACATATACCCACATCATTTTATATCAACAACCCATTAGCAATTATCAAAAGAACATTTAACATATTTAACATTCCACATCTACTTCTTAATACCATACATAACAATATTCATTAAAACACTACATAGAACCAATAACATAATTATCTTTAAGTCTAACAGGAAGTATGCCCTTATTAGCCCTCTGGGACCTTCTTAAGACTGGCGGTTCGTTACCCATATTTTCTATTTTCCTATCCTCGGGTAATACTGGGTCAGTTTGAAGGATCTGGCCATTCTTGTTAGGGTTTGGGTTTGCCCCACTCTGTCCCCCTCTGTATTCTGTTTGTGGGACTAGAACCATTTCCCAACTGGTTTCAGCCTCCTCAGGGTGTACTGATCTACGCCTCCTATGGTCCCTGTCTGGACTAAGAGTGCAATGTTTCAACTGGTCCCTATGTACTACTATTCCAGAACCTCCTTGTTCAGGCTGGTTAGCGTACACTGGCAGTTCGGGATTGTTGTGGGTGACCACAGTGGGGGGATTTGGCTTCCATTTGTCCTGTATTTTATTACATCTCCGGCGTCTACAGCTACAAACTGGTACACAGTCACCAGATCTGATGAGAGCCCCACTGGACTTGCTAACATAAGTTCTTTTCCTACTTTGGGCTGTGTCTTTAGTTGTACTGAGAGCAACTTTCCAGGCTGTCTTCAACCTGTCATGGTGACCTTTGACCTGGTTCTCATAATTGGTCACCTCATTCTTAGAAAAGACTTCTTGATGCTTCTCTGGCAACGCCCTTATGTTAGCCACATGTGCAGGAATCAGCCCTTGGCGTGCCGCTTGAAGTGGAACTGGCAGTCTCCCATCACATTTTTCTTGAAGAAAGGTAACTCGTCCTCCCTTCTCCCCCGTCACCTGCAGCTCATTTCCTGGTACACAGCTGTGTTCGTCAAGGATCTTCCCTCTCCAAGGAGGAATAATGGTCTTCCGTTCTCTGCCCACTTTAACATTTCTCATATGCCTTGTGGGGCCCAGGGAAAGACTCTGCCTCTCCTCTCGAGCCGGTACTTTACTCAGCACAGCATTCTTCATAGAGTGCTCATGACAGTTCATCCTCCTGGTCCCTTTTCCTGGTAAGAGTAGCTCCTTCAGCTCACTAATGATGTTCATCCCTAGAATCCCTGGGACTCCTTCTCCTATATGGCTCCCTTTTGAGGCTTTGTCTTTCAGGATGAAGATGCATTTTCCTGGCAGTGTCTGGCCCATATACTCTATGTCGGTTTCAAGGCACCCCACCACTGGGATTGCCAGTCCATTAACAGCTGTTAGACGTACAAACCGTGTGCTGTGCATGGTCAGGTCCTTGTCCTTCAGATATTTTTGAAAATGCGACTCAGTAATGGTGGTGACTTCTGAGCCAGTATCTAACAAACATCTGGTCTTCACCCCTGCTATACATACTTCAGCAGTTAGACAGTCTCCAAATGCTCGCTTACAGAAGTCGCGAGATATGCTGGCACTGCCCACGTTCCTCTCAACACTGTATGCAGAGGGATTTTCCACGAAGGACAGGCCTAGGAATCCTTCTGCCACTGCTTGGCCTTCTACTGTAGATGGACCACTTGCTCCTGGTGCCCCATTGGTTTCGAGTGCCTGGGACTCTGTTCTCCTTCTCAGTGGACATTCTTGGCTAGTATGTCCTGGCCTTTCACAAGTGTAACAAATGTATCTTCCCAGCTCGTCCTTCAGTGGGGCTCTTCGGGATCCCGGTGCCCTTGGATACTTTGGCATACTAATGAGATTTTTTTCTTTCATCAACTCGGTCATCACTTTCAGCATCTCTCCCTGTTGGACCGCCAGTTTTTGGACAGCTTCGCTTAAGCTTTCCAATGTTAGCTCTGTTTGGGGCAGGGCCTTTTCCCCAGCAGCTGCATTCACTAGGCCCCCACTTCGTGTATGGGGGTTAGGCTTGGCCGCCTCTGCCACAGGAACTTCCTCTTCTTCTGACCACATAATGGCAGCCTGCATGAGTTCATGGAATTTCTTACTGGGCTCTTCTTTAAACCTCCTTTTCATTTCACGTCGGAGGGAGTCATCGCGGAGCCCCAGCACCAACTGCTCTTTCAGAACCGTATCTGGGTCTGGAACTCGCTGAGGGTCTCGCCGCTCCACTTTGCACATTCTCTCCTGGAGGTCATATGCGTATGCCCGGACAGTTTCACCAGGCTCCTGCTTTCTCTCAAAAAACTCCTTTAGTCGGGTTCCAATAGGTATCTTGTCTCCATACAAGGAGGAGTTCAAATACCTTTTCCACATCTTTCTTGTCTGCCACTGCCATGAACTTTACTGTGGCCTTGGCCTGGCCCTTGAGGTGTTCCTCTATGAAGTCTACATGATCTTCTTCAGGTACTCTTAGCACACGCAGAGCTGCCTTCACAGACTTGACCCACTCCTCTACCGTAATGTCTCCTGGTCTTGTCGGGAAGCCACCAAACTCTATGACCTTCTGCTCCCGTGGGACATAAATAGTAGGGGGTTTCTTAGCTTCTGCTGCCTGTTGGTCTATCACTGCCTTAGCCAGTGATAAGGCTTCTCTCTGTTCTGTTCTAGCTTGCTGTAATGCCTCAGCTTGGTCTGATAATCTGCGCTGAAGTTCAGCAAACTGGGCCCGTAGTTCTTCAATTCCAGCCATGGTAGGATGCTCAATCAGGCCCGGACCGTGCAACTAGAATTCAACCAGTAAACCAATGGGGTGGACCCTGTGGATAGGATCCTGTTCGTGACGCCAATTATGTAAGCGGGGGAATGGTCCCGCTATTGTGGGGAACTTTCCTGGCTTCTGCACTACCCCGGTGAAGTGGGCTAGCGAAAGGATCCGAGTCCTCGCTCCCACTTCCTTTACCCAGAGGCCTCCCTGCCCTTGAGGACTCCCCTTCCACTCTCCTGTCTGGCAGAGTCCTCGTAACCCCGACAAGGCTGG
>NW_020708430.1:0-2132 GCF_002925995.2 Terrapene triunguis
TCCCACCTCTCCTCTGACTGCCCTAATCACTGGCTGTAGAGTCAGTCACAAACTCTCTCACCCAGTGTCTATTTCATTTCTTAATTATGTAATATAAAGTGGAACAGCTTCAACAAGAGAGATTGAGAGAGCCTCATAAGAGACTATCTCACAGTCTAGTGGTTGGGGCATGCATCTGAGGGGTGGAAAGCCCAAGTTCAAAGAAGTTCTTTTCTAAGGGTGGAACTGAACCAGGGTCTTCCACATCCCAGGTGAGTGTTCTAACCAGTGGACTAAAGATTATAAGGAAGGCCACTGCTGCCTCCTTCCTCCCTCAGCTTCTGTGTATGGCTTAAAGCATGCCTACTGGTTGGGCCCCGCAGGCGAGGTAGGTGGGACATTGCCTAATTTCACCTGGTTTGAGGATTATGCAGGTGTGAGATAGGCACTGGCCATCAGTATTGAGGCAGTGATGTGCACAGCCAGAGACAGAAATTTAGGCACCTTGGGGACTTTAAGAGCAGAAATGTTGGCACTGAACAATTTTAGGCACCTCCAGAGTTAGGTGGCAGCTGAGTAGTGGTTTTGAGGATTTCTGTGGTGCCTAAATTTTGGACTTAGTCGCCTAAAGTGGGAGTTAGATGCCTAAATCCTTTTGTGGATCTGGCCCTCTCTCCCTCAGTTCCCCTTCTGTACAATGCGGATAACAGCACTGCGCTCCCTCGCTGGGGTGTGGCGAGGATAAATACATTAAAGATGGTGAGGTGCTCAGATATTATGGCAACAGGGACCATCTACTTATTTCCTTTGTAAAACCTTCTGAGAGCTATAGATTAAAAGCATTTAAATAAGAGTTAGGTGTTAGCACATAGGCTTGTTTGTCAGCCTGAGATAGAATTTTGGGTTTGACTTTTTGATACTCTTATATCTTATACTAATACGTGTAAACAAAAGACAAAGACAAAGGCACTGCCCTCAAGCAGATGGAATGAAAGAGATAAAAGATGGAACTAAGAGATAAGAAAAGGGTATGGTGGGAGTGTAATATATGAGCATACACTGGAAGGCTGCCTGGGTCCTCTCTCAAGCCAAGGTCAAGCAACCAGTTAGGAGGGGCAAGGGCCGGCAAGCATAAGACACACTAAAAGCCAAAGAAAGGCCAGGCATTGGCCAGAGCACAACCTCACTCCTTACGCCTCCCATGGGGTAGAAAAGAGGTGGGACGAAGACCCAGACCTACGACCCTCCAAAATGGAACACGACCATAAATTGTAAGGGATAGGACTGTGAGCATGCATTGCAGGTATGTTTGGGCCTGCTAAGAAGAAGGAAGAGGGGGTGGGAATGGGGAACAGGGACATAGCAACGCTCTGCGACATCAGAGCTGGGAATGGGATGCTGGGAAACAAGACTCTGTGGCATCAGAGTTATATGTGTTTGCTTGGAACTAACCCCAATACACATCGCATTGCCTACACTTGGGACTTCTGGTCTTCTGCTTTCTGTCTGCGTGAGAAGAACCAGGGGATGGGTGAAGGGAAAGCCCTCTAACATTAGGTATTATTAGTCTTGATGCCATCTATTATTTCATATCCCCTCTTATTCATTTCCTTTCTATTTGAAACATTCCTAGTTTTTTCAATCTCTCCTTATATGGGAATCTTTTCATGGTTCTGATTATATTTGCAGCAATTCTCTGAATCTGTCAATTTCTTTTGAGAGAAGTGATTGGAACTGAACACAGTTTTCCAAATGATGGCATATTATTGGTTTATATCAAAGATCGGCAACCTTTGGCATGCGGCCAGTCAGGGTCAGCACCTGGCGTACCAGGACGGTTTGTTTTCCTGCCATGTCTGCAGGTTTGGCTGATTGCGGCTCCCACTGTCCGCGGTTCACCATTCCAGGCCAATGGGGGCGGCGGGAAGCAGCGGCCAGCACATCCCTTGGCCCGCGCCGCTTCCCGCAGCCCCATTGGCCTGGAACGGCTAACTGAGGCCAGTGGGAGCCACGATTGACCGAACCTGCGTACGCAGCAGGTAAAAAAACCATCCCAGCCCGCCAGGGGCTTACCGTGATGGGCCGCATGCCAAAGCTTGCCAATCCTTGGTTTATATAAATGCATTATAATATTTTCAGTATCATTTTCTTTC
>NW_020708431.1:0-1068 GCF_002925995.2 Terrapene triunguis
CTTATTTCCTTTGTAAAACCTTCTGAGAGCTATAGATTAAAAGCATTTATATAAGAGTCAAGTGTTAGCACATAGGCTTGTTTGTCAGCCTGAGATAGAATTTTGGGTTTGACTTTTTGATACCCTTATATCTTATACTCATATGTGTAAACAAAAGACAAAGACAGTGTGTTACATCTGCCCTCAAGCAGAAAGGGTGAAAGAGATAAGAGATAGAACTAAAGTCTTACAGGGTATGGTAGGAGTGTAATATATGAGCATACACTGGAAGGCTGCCTGGGTCCTCTCTCCAGTCAAGGTCAAGCAACCAGTTAGGAGGGGCAAGAGCACGCAGGTATAAGACACACTAAAAGCCAAAGAAAGGCCAGGCATTGGCCAAAGCACAACCTCACTCCTTACGCCTCCCATGGGGTACAAAAGAGGTGGGACGAAGACCCAGACCCATGACCCTCCAAAATGGAACATGACCATAAATTGTAAGGTGTGGGTCTGTGGGCATGCATTGCAGGTATGTTTGGGCCTGCTAAGAAGAAGGAATAGGGAATAGGGAGTGGGAGTGGCAATGGGGAACAGGGACATAGCAAGGCTCTGCAGTGTCAGAGCTGGGAAGGGGGACACGGGGTAAATGCTCTGCGGCATCAGAGCTGGGAACAGGACACTGGGAAACAAAACTCTGTGGCATCAGAGTTATATGTGCTTGCTTGGAACTAACCCCAACACACATCGCATTGCCTGCATTTGGGGCTTCTGGTCTTCTGCTTGCGTGACAAGAACCGGGGGATGGGGTGAAGGAAAAGCTCTCTAACGTTAGATATTATTATTCTTCATGCCATCCATTATTTCATATTGCCTCTTATTCATTTCCTGTCTACTTGAAACATTCCTAGTCTTTTCAATCTCTCCTTATATGGGAATCTTTTCATGGCTCTGATTATATTTGCAGCAATTCTTTGAATCTGTCAATTTCTTTTGAGAGAAGGTGATTGGAACTGAACACAGTTTTCCAAGTGATGGCATATTATTGGTTTATATAAATGCATTATAATATTTTCAGTATCATTTTCTTTC
>NW_020708432.1:0-1102 GCF_002925995.2 Terrapene triunguis
GGGATCCATGAAAGCCTGCATGCTAGGAACTGAGCTGTCAAAGCTAGGCAATAGCAGATGCAGAAGAGAGGGCTGTATCCTGACCCCTGCCCCTTTCAGGGAGTTAGGTGCCTAAATCTAGGCTGGAGGGAGCACCTATCTCTGCTTGGGATGTGCAGCCATGGACCCTTCTCCTGGAGTCAGGAACCTAAGCTGTTGCTTGCAAGAATGGCAGAAGTACCCTCCTAATTCTACACAAAACAGAGGTGGTGGTAGCTTTATAACCTTTAGCCCTGTAGTTAAGACACTCGGATGGGAGACCCCAGTTCAGTTCTTCCCTCTGCCTGCTGTGGAGAAAGGATTTGACTTTGGGTTTCCCACCTCTCCTCTGACTGCCCTAATCACTGGCTGTAGAGTCAGTCACAAACTCTCTCACCCAGTGTCTATTTCATTTTTTAATTATGTAATATAAGGTGGAACAGCTTCAACAAGAGAGATTGAGAAAGCCTCTCTTCTAAGGGTGGAACTGAACCAGGGGCTTCCACATCCCAGGTGAGTGTTCTAACCAGTGGACTAAAAATTATAAGGAAGGCCGCTGCTGCCTCCTTCCTCCCTTAGCTTCTCTGTATGGCTTAAAGCATGCCTACTGGTTGAGCCCCGCAGGCGAGGTAGGTGGGACATTGCCTAGTTTCACCTGGTCTGAGGATTATGCAGGCTTGAGCTAGGCACTGGCCATCAGTATTGAGGCAGCGATGTGCACAGCCAGAGACAGAAATTTAGACACCTTGGGGACTTTAACAGCAGAAATTTTGGCACTGAACAACTTTAGGCACCTCCAGAGTTAGGTGGCAGCTGAGTAGTGGTTTTGAGGATTTCTGTGGTGCCTAAATTTTGGACTTAGTCACCTAAAGTAGGAGTTAGATGCCTAAATCCTTTTGTGGTTCTGGTCCTCTCTCCCTCAGTTCCCCTTCCGTATGAAGCGGATAACAGCACTGCGCTCCCTCGTTTATCCTAATGAGGATAAATACATTAAAGATTGTGAGGTGCTCAGATATTATGGCAACAGGGCCCATCTTCTTATTTCCTTTGTAAAACCTTCTGAGAGCTATAGATTAAAAGCATT
>NW_020708433.1:0-1845 GCF_002925995.2 Terrapene triunguis
AGGCAACGTTTAATGAATAATTTCACTAACTTTCCTAGTCTGTGGGCTGTACTGGACAATTACTGGGACGTAGAAAAGCCCCAGGGCTTGCTTTTATTCTTGGCAGGAATATTGTTCTTTTTCATACTAATGATATGCTGGAAGCCAAAATTGTGATAACCAGGTCTAGGACTTAAACCGACTCTAGCCGCACCGAGACTCCTGCGAGGGGAAACCCCGTGACCAGGATATCTTGATCGCAAGGGGGGGTCGGTCGAACCCGTGACCAGGTTTAATTAGACACGAGCATAATGGGGTCCGGACAAAGCACATATGCTGGGACACCCTTGGAATGTATGTTAACATATACGTTTATGGTGTTAAGAAATAGGACTGATATCTTGCTCAAGTGCCATTTGACTCCGACAGGCTCGGTAGTAACGGCTGCTAAACCCCAGAACCCTCCCACTGTTGTAATGCCAGAATCGGTGTCCCCTTCGGCTCCTTCACCCCCACAGGCTTTAGAGAGTACCCCCCCCCCCCTTGGTGGGATTGTATCCGTTGATTACTGAGAGTGTGTTAGCCCATCCAGGAACACAGGATCTTGTGTCATGTTGCTTTTAACATCTGGCTGCTTTTAAGGCAGAGGCAGGAGAATTCTCAACGAATCCAAGCAAGTTCATTTCTATCTTTGAAGGTTGTCTAGCTAGCCATAAGCCTCACGAGGGAGGACTCGGGTAGCTTTATGAGTAAGAATGTTTAAGGGAAGAGACCAGGAAGGGTGGGGGCTAGTTGAGAAACCCACCCTCCTAGCTAAATTGGTAGTGAAAAAAAGCCGGTGCCCATGGAAGGGACGGTTCAGCAAGAAAAGCAGGATCAGGCCCAAGCGGGCAGGCAACAGATAGAGAGATTGGAAAACAGGTTGGAAACTTTGAGGGCATAGTGGAAGGAAAAGAGTAAGTAATTATAAGCATGGGGATTTCAAATCCCCAGGACAATAATTGGAATGGTAAAATCTGAGTTGATTGGGTGTCGTTTTGGGAGACAAGCAAGTGATTTAAGAAAAGAGAGTGAGAAGTTAACTCTGTAGTTGCTAGAGGGAATCAAGCAGTGAAACTTGGTAGGAATGTCTGTAAGTAATTCAGGCAAGAGGTTATTTAAGTGGAATTATTCAACTATGAATACGTTAGTCTAATTTGCTGAAGAACACTCCTGCTGTGTACAATCTGTGTTTTATAAGTTTGAGATGAATTGGTATTGTTTTAAAGTTGCAAAACTGAGAATACTTTTGCCAGACACAGGAAACTAGTGTTGTTTAAGGTATTTAGCATTTAATCCTTAAGGTGACTTAACGCTTTACAAGATTTAAAATGTTTTAACTAAAGACCAAAGGTTGTGGCTGCAGCAGGGTAGTCAAAGCCAGGAGAATAAAAGATTTGAATTTGTTTTTGGGTAACAAAATAGCAGATAAAAGATCTGGTAAAGAGAGAGAAGGCATTTAAGGTTTAAAAAGGAAAAGCTATTAGACACCAGAGGTTGTACGTGAAATCCTCAGAAGTGAGTGTGCTTGTCCTGGTTTGTTGCATCAAAGCTTTGCACAGAAATTATGTTACTGGAAAGGGATAGCAATGAGTATGTGTTAATGGTTAGAGAAAAGGTGTATGAGTGAAGAGTGGAAGGTTCCTCTGGAAGTTAGAAGAAGCCGAGAAAGGGAGAAGAGAAAAAAAAAAAAAGGCACAGAATGAGTTAACTGAGAGGAAAATACAGCTGGCCTCAGTCCAAGGACATTGTTCATAGCCAAGACTTTGCTGACAACCAAGAAAAAGGGGGGGCCTGAATGTGCCCAAGCAAGTGAGATCTGCAAAA
>NW_020708434.1:0-4576 GCF_002925995.2 Terrapene triunguis
CCCGCTGCTGTCAGTGGGGATCCTGGCCGCAACACACTGACATAGGCTTTGGCAGTGATGCAGCCAGACTGAGGTCGGCTGCCCCCGGGCTACCTCCACACTCCCCCTCGGGGCCTACCTGGGTCCTGGTGTCGGTCTCTGGGGGGATCCAGGATCATGGGTTCGTCAGGGCAGGGATTGATGGCAGGCCTGGCGGCTCCTCCGGATAGCGGGTGCAGGGCAGGCCCGGCGGCTCCTCCGGATAGCGGGTGCAGGGCAGGCCTGGCCAGTCCTGGTGGGCGCCTGGGGCCGCGGGGTCTTCCCAGCCACGAGCTAGGCTGGAGACGTCTGGTCTCTCCGGCGGCTGGGGCCTGACTGAGCTGTGAGGGCGAGCTTTTATACTTGCGGGTCGCCGCCTGACCCTCTGAGGGGCAGGCTCAGAGCTCCCTAGCTCCGCCCACTCCGGCCTCCGGATGGGCTCTTCCCCCTCCGGGGTGGCGGGGAGCCACATCGGCTCACTACACACCCCCGCCCCCTCAAGTCTGGCTCCCGCTCGTCAGGGCCAGGCCCTTCCATCCCTCCTAGGTGGGACAGGAAGTCTGCGTTTGCATGCTCCTTGCCAGTCCTATGCTGGATGGTGAAAGCATAGGGCTGTAAGGCCAGATACCAGCGCAGTAAATGGTCATTATTATTTTTCATCCTCATCAACCATCGGAGGGGGGCATGGTCCATGACTAGTGTGAACGGAGCCCAAAGGAGGTAATACCGTAGGGCGTCACAGGCCCATTTCACGGCAAGTGCCTCTTTCTCAACCACAGCATAGTTCTTCTCCCGGGGAAATAGTTTCCGGCTGAGGTATAGAATTGGGTGGTCTTCTCCATCAACTTCTTGGGACAGGACGGTGCCCAGCCCCACCTCTGAGGCATCTGTCTGGAGGATGAGCCCCCGGTTGAAGTCCGGGCTGTAAAGGACCGGCTCCTGGCAGAGGCACGTCTGGATTGTCTGGAAGGCATCTTCACAGTCAGGGGACCACCGCACCTGCCGGGGGCTGTCCTTCGTCAGCAATCCTGTTGAGGGTGCTGCGATGGACGCAAACTGGGGGATGAACCGCCAATAGTATCTGACGAGCCCCAGGAACTGTCGGACTTGGCGCTTCGTGGTGGTGATCGGGCAGGCTGCCAGGGCTTGCACTTTTCCGACGAGGGGCTTCACTCGTCCTCCCCCTATAGTGTATCCCAGGTACGTGGTCTCCTGCCATCCGATGCGGCAATTTTTTGGCTTGGCTGTCAGTCCCGGCTGCCGCAGGGATCTCACGACCGCCGCCACCCGTTCCAGGTGGTCTTCCCAGTGGCGGCTATAGATCACGACATCATCCAGGTAGGCTGCCGCATAGTCTTGATGGGGCCGTAGAAGGCGATCCATTAGCCGCTGGAACGTCGCCGGGGCCTAATGGAGGCCAAAAGGCATCCGGGTGAACTGGTAAAGTCCCGTAGGAGTGGCGAACGCCGTCTTTTCCTTAGAGGGGTCATCGAGTGGGATCTGCCAATACCCCTTACTGAGGTCGAGGGTGGTGATGAACCGGGCCTCGCCTAGGCAGCCCAGCAACTCGTCCACACGGGGCATCGGATTTGCATTGAAACATGAGATGGCATTCACCCGTCGGAAGTCTATACAAAAGTGTCGGGTGCCGTCGGTCTTGGATACCAAGACCACCAGGCTACGCCACTCACTCTGAGATGGCTCGATGATCCCCAAGGCCAGCATGGCCTGTACTTCTTCCTCTACCTCCTGGCGCATCCGGTACGGCAGTGGTCTGGTCGTTTCTCGGATTACCTTCCCTGGCTCGGTCTGGACAGAGTGATAGACCAGGGTCGTGTACCCGGGTAGAGCCGTGAAGGTTCCCTGGAAGGCCTGCAGGAGACATTTGGCCTGCTTGCGCTGCTCCTCCGTGAGAGTGTCGCCGAGCAGAGGAGCAGCGGGGTCCTCAGTCCGGCATGCGCGGGAACCGAACTCAGGCTCTGGCGGGTAAGGAGTAATCAGCAGGCCCTCCTGCTGCTGCCACAGTTTCAACAAATTCACATGGTACCGCTGAGTCTTTTTGCGCCGGTTGGGCTGGCGAATCTCGTAGGTGACGGGCCCAACCTTCCGAGCTACCTCGTAGGGTCCCTGCCAATGGGCAAGTAGCTTCGACTCGCTCGAGGCAGGAGGAGCAGGACCCGATCCCCGGGTTCAAAGTCACGCACCTGCGCCCCCTGGTTATAAGTCTGTTCCTGCCTGTCCTGGGCGGCCTTTAAGTTTTCACGAGCCAGGGCCACAGCCTGAGCAAAGTACTCCTGCATCTGGAAGACATACTTCAGGAGGCCCTGGGTTGGAGAAGGAGACTGCTCCCAAGTTTCCCGCATTAGGTCCAACAGGCCCCGTGGACGGCATCCATACAACAGTTCAAATGGGGAGAACTTGGTCGAGGACTGGGGTACCTCACGGATGGCTAACAGCAGGGGAGGGAGCAACTGGTCCCACTGGCATAGCTGCTCCAGGGGGAACTTCCGCAGCATCTCCTTGAGGGTCCGGTTAAATTGTTCCACCAGCCCGTCCGTCTGCGGGTGGTAGACGGAAGTCCGTAACTGTTTGACCCCCAGGAGCTTGCAGACCTGCTGTAACAGTCGGGAGGTGAAATTAGTGCCTTGATCTGTTAGGATTTCTCGGGGCAAGCCCACCCGAGTGAAGACCTTCACCAGTTCCCCGGCGATGGTCCGGGCGGTGGTGCTCCGCAACGGAATGGCCTCTGGGAAACAGGTGGCGTAGTCCACAATAACCAGGACATACTGGAACCCCGACGCACTTTTTGGGAGGGGGCCCACCAGGTCCATGGCCACTCATTCAAATGGTGTTTCTATTATAGACATGGGGACCAGGGGTGCCCTGGGTACTCGTTGCGGAGCGGCTAACTGGCACTCCCGGCAGGAGCTACAATAGTTCCGCACCTCCTGGTGAACACCGGGCCAGAAGAACCGTGTTAGAATCCGGGCGAGGGTCTTCTCCTGGCCCAGATGCCCAGCAGCCGGGATATCATGTGCCAGCTTCATAACGGCGCGCCGGTGACACCGCGGTACCAGCAGTTGGGTTTGGGGCTCCTTCGTGCGGGAGTCACGGTCGATCCGGTAAAGACGGTCCCAGCGTAGTTCGAAGTGGGGCCACTGGGTTGCGCGTTGGGGGTCGATGATGGTCCCATCGACTGCCGCTAGCTGTTCATAGGCCCCGCTAAGGGTAGGGTCAGCTCTCTGGTCACAGCAGAAATCAGTATAGAGGAGGGGCTCGACCGCAGGCCCCGGCAGGGGATTGTCGGCTTCTCCGGTTCCTGCCTCGGGTTCTGTGGTCCCATGCTCCTCTTCCGGTAGGGCCCCCTGGGACTCTCCTTCCAAGGCTGGGGTTGACCGGAAGATCTCCTCAAAGGCGGGCCAGTCCCGCCCCAGGATCACCGGGTACACAAGTGGAGGGGCTAAGCCAACAACGATTCGTCAGGTTACGCCAGCCACTGTTAACCGGACCCAGGCACTAGGGTAAGGCCGGACATCCCCATGGATTCACTGCAGGTGAATTGTTCCCAAGTGGGGGTCCGCCTGAGGTCCCAACACCTGGCGAACCAGTATCTGGCCGCAGCTGATCAAGGCCTGGGTGGGGTGGTCACCGACAACTACCAGGACCGTGATCTTGGGAGCCTGTGGTAGCCGGACCCTGGTGTCCCCTGCACAGACCTCACTGAAGCTGCAGTCCATTTCCGTGCAGTTCCGTTGCAAGTGTCCCAACTTCCCACAACGGAAGCAGGGCCCGAGTTCAGGGCGACCGCCACGGGAGGGGGCTCCCCTCAGACTCCTAGGGGAACTCCGGGGAACCCTCACAACACTCGGCACAGAGTTGAACGGTCCGGGCTGAGGGGGAGGTTCCGGGCGTCTGAGCTGAGGTCCCGGGCGGGCCTCTTGCCCGCGGCCCAGGTTCCGCGGTCCGGTGGGGCGTCCCCTTTTCTTTCAGTGTTTTGGCGTTCCGGCCCGGGGTTTTGAGCTTGGAGGGCGGGCTCCACTGGCGTTTCGGCTGCAAGGAAGTCTTCCATCAGCGCGACGGCTGCAGCTAATGTCGCCGGCCGGTGGCGGAGCACCCAGGCCCGTCCTCGCGTTGGGAGGATGTGCACGAACTGTTCAAGGATGACTTCTTCCGTAACCTCCTCCGCTGTCCTCGTTTCCGGCTGTAGCCACCGCCTACACACCTCCTTCAGAGCTTGGGCCACCAGCCTGGGTCTGGTGCCTGTGGGGTGCGTCTGGCTTCAGAACCGCTGCTGAAAAGTCTCAGGGCTGACATCTAAGGCATCCTAGATTGCAGCCTTCACCCGGCTATAATCCCTTGCCTCTTCCGTAGCCAGCCCCCTGTATGCCGTCTGGGCAGTCCCTGTTAAGTAGGGGGCCAAAAGGGTGACTCATTGGTCCTGGGGCCACCCGCGACCAGTGTCACCTGTTCGAACATTACCAAGAACGCCTTGAGGTCATCGTCGGGACCCATCTTGGTTAGTCGCACGGGGACGGCGCTGCGGGGCGACCCAGCCCCA
>NW_020708435.1:0-2984 GCF_002925995.2 Terrapene triunguis
CAGGATATGTTTGTCACCCTGGACCTGGAAACAGTAACCCCCGAACTCACCCAAGACCCTGAGGGCACACAGGGGACCTCTGGTGAGTGTACCTTTGCAAAAATTACACGTGGTTTAAAAACAAGCGTGTTTAATGATTAATGATTAATTTGCCCTGGCAATCGCGGCCAGTACAACTACTGGAAAAGTCTGTTAACGTGTATGGGGATGGAGCGGAAATCCTCCAGGGACATCTCCAGAAAGCTCTCCTTCATGTACTCCCAAAGCCTTTGCAAAAGGTTTCTGGGGAGGGCTGCCTTATCCCGTCCGCCATGGTAGGACACTTTACCACGCCAGGCCAGTAGCACGTAGTCTGGAATCATTGCATAACAAAGCATGGCAGCGTATGGTCCCGGTGTTTGCTGGCATGCAGACAACATCCATTCCTTATCGCTCTTTGTTATCCTCAGGAGAGTGATATCATTCACGGTCACCTGGTTGAAATGGGGCGATTTTATTAAGGGGACATTCAGAGGTGCCCCTTCCTGCTCTGCTGAACAGAAATATTCCCCGCTGTTAGCCACGCGGTGGGGGGGGAGGGGTGAAGTGATCATCCCAGAGAATTGGGTGTGTGGGGGAGGGGAATTAGTTGGGTTTGTGCTGCATGTTAACCCTGAAACCGCAGCCCCTCCTTTTATATTGCAAACCCATTTTAAATGGCCAACCCAACGGGTGCTTGGTATGGTTAATGAGAGCAGTACTGTTTGAAACCATCCCCACATGTTAAGAAGGTTAAAAAAGCCAAAAGACTGTCTTACCATGGCTGCCTGCAAGCTGAAATCTGTGGCCTGGCACTGCGTGAGTTATCTCTCACACCAAACCGGCAGGCCCTCAATATAAGAGGAAAAATGCGACCTTGTAATGAAAGCACATGTGCTGTGTAATGTGAACAGCAAAATTTAACGTGAAAGAGTGTACCCATTGTTCTCTAAAATGTGTCTTTTTTAACCACCTCTCCCTTCTCCTCCACCAGCTGCAAATCTTTCTCCTTCACAGAGGCTAGTGAAGATTCGAAAGCGAAAGCGAAGGACCCGTGATGAAATGTTTACAGAACTACAGACTGCCTCCCACGCTGACAGAGCACAGCAGAATGCGTGGAGGCAGTCAATGACTGATTATAGAAAAGCCCAATATGAGCGAGAGGAGAGGTGGCGTGCTGAATCGCGGGCTGAAGATGAGAGGTGGAGTCAGCTTGCACACAGAAGGCAAGAGTCGATGCTCCGGCTGCTGGAGCATCAAACTGATATGCTCCAGCGTATGGTTGAGCTGCAGGGAAGGCAGCAGGAGCAGAGACCGCCGCTACAGCCCCTGTGTAACCAACAGCCCTCCTCCCCAAGTCCCATTGCCTCCTCACCCAGACGCCCAAGAACACGGTGGGGGGGCCTCCGGCCACCCAGTCACTCCACCCCAGATGATTTCCCGAGCAATAAGTGTTAAAGTTTTAAACTGCAGTGTGTCCTTTTCCTTCACTCCTCCCCCACCCATCCCGGGCTACCTTTGCAATTATCCCCCTAGTTGTGTGATGAATTAATAAAGAATGCATGAATGTGAAGTAACAATGACTTTATTGCCTCTGCAAGTGGTGCTTGAAGGGGGGAGGGTAGGGGAGGGTGGGGTGGTTGGTTTACAGGGAAGTGGAGTTAACCGGGTGGGTGGGGGGGCGGAGATTTCATCAAGGAGAAACAAACAGAAGTTTCACACCGTAGCCTGGCCAGTCACAAAACTCGTTTTCAAAGCTTCTCTGATGCGCACCGTGCCATGCTGTGCTCCTCTAACCGCCCTGGTGTCTGGCTGCGCGTAATCAGCGGCCAGGTGATTTGCCTCAACCTCCCACCCCGCCATAAATGTCTCCCCCTTACTCTCACAGATATTGTGGAGTGCACAGCAAGCAGCAATAACAATGGGGATATTCTTTTCGCTAAGGTCTGAGCGAGTCAGTAAGCTGCGCCAGCGCGCTTTTAAACGTCCAAATGCACATTCTACCACCATTCGGCACTTGCTCAGCCTTAGTTGAACAGGTCCTGACTCCTGTCCAGGCTGCCTGTGTACGGCTTCATGAGCCATGGCATTAAGGGGTAGGCTGGGACCCCAAGGATCACGATAGGCATTTCAACATCCCCAACGGTTATTTTCTGGTCCGGGAAGAAAGTCCCTTCCTCCAGCTTTCGAAACAGAACAGAGTGCCTGAAGACGCGAGTATCATGTACCCTTCCCGGCCAGCCCACGTTGATGTTGGTGAAACGTCCCTTGTGATCCACCAGGGCTTGCAGCAGCATTGAAAAGTACCCCTTGCGGTTTATGTACTCGGTGGCTTGGTGCTCCGGTGCCAAGTTAGGGATATGGGTTCCGTCTATGGCCCCACCACAGTTTGGGAACCCCATTGCAGCAAAGCCATCCACTATGGCCTGCACGTTTCCCAGAGTCACTACCCTTGATATCACCAGGTCTCTCATTGCCCTGGCAACTTGGATCACAGCAGCCCCCACAGTAGATTTGCCCACTCCAAATTGATTCCCGACTGACCGGTAGCTGTCTGGCGTTGCAAGCTTCCACAGGGCTATCGCCACTCGCTTCTCCACTGTGAGGGCTGCTCTCATCCTGGTATTCTGGCGCTTCAGGGCAGGGGAAAGCAAGTCACAAAGTTCCATGAAAGTGCCCTTACGCATGCGAAAGTTTCGCAGCCACTGGGCATCGTCCCAGACCTGCAACACGATGCGGTCCCACCACTCTGTGCTTGTTTCCCGGGCCCAGAATCGGCGGTCCACGGCATGAACCTGCCCCAGTAACACCAGGATTTCCACATTGCTGGGGCCTGTGCCTTGTGAGAGGTCCATGTCAATTTCCTCATCACTATCGTCGCCGCGCTGCAATCGCCTCCTCCTCAGCTGGTCCTGGTTTGGCTTTGGCATGTCCAGGAGGCTCTGCATGTTTTCCAGGACAATGCG
>NW_020708436.1:0-2715 GCF_002925995.2 Terrapene triunguis
ACCCAAGACCCTGAGGGCACACAGGGGACCTCTGGTGAGTGTACCTTTGTAAATATTACACATGGTTTAAAAACAAGCGTGTTTAATGATTAATGATTAATTTGCCCTGGCAATCGCGGCCAGTACAGCTACTGGAAAAGTCTGTTAACGTGTATGGGGATGGAGCGGAAATCCTCCAGGGACATCTCCAGAAAGCTCTCCTTCATGTACTCCCAAAGCCTTTGCAAAAGGTTTCTGGGGAGGGCTGCCTTATCCTGTCCGCCATGGTAGGACACTTTACCACGCCAGGCCAGTAGCACGTAGTCTGGAATCATTGCATAACAAAGCATGGCAGCGTATGGTCCCGGTGTTTGCTGGCATGCAGACAACATCCATTCCTTATCGCTCTTTGTTATCCTCAGGAGAGTGATATCATTCACGGTCACCTGGTTAAAATGGGGCAATTTTATTAAGGGGACATTCAGAGGTGCCCCTTCCTGCTCTGCTGAACAGAAATATACCCCGCTGTTAACCACGCGGTGGGGGGGAGGGTTGAAGTGACCATCCCAGAGAATTGGGTGTGTGGGGGAGGGGAGTTAGTTGGGTTTGTGCTGCATGTTAAACCTGAAATCGCAGCCCCTCCTTTTACATTGCAAACCCATTTTAAATGGCACGGGTGCTTGGTATGGGAAATGAGGGCAGAACTGTTTGAAACCATCCCCACATGTTAAGAAGGTTAAAAAAGCCCAAAGACTATATGTCTTACCATGGCTCCCTGCAAGCTGAAATCTGTGTCCTGGCACTGCATGAGTGATCTCTCACACCAAACCAGGAGACTCTCAATATAAGAGGAATAATGCGACCTTGTAACGAAAGCACATGTGCTGTGTGATGTTGTGAACAGCAAAATCTAACGTGAAAGAGTCTACCCATTGTTCTCTAAAATGTATCTTTTTTAACAACCTCTCCCTTCTCCACCAGCTGCAAATCTTACTCCTTCGCAGAGGCTAGTGAATATTCGAAGAAGGAAGCGAAGGACGCGTGACGAAATGTTTACTGAACTTCAGACTGCCTCCCACGCTGACAGAGCACAGCTGAATGCGTGGAGGCAGTCAATGACTGATTTTAAAAAAGCCCAATATGAGCGAGAGGAGAGGTGGCGTGCTGAATCGCGGGCTGAAGAGGAGAAGTTGCGTGCTGAAACGCGGGCTGAAGAGGAGAGGTGGCGTCAACTTGTAATCAGAAAGCAAGAGTCGATGCTCCGGCTGCTGGAGCATCAAAGTGATATGCTCCTGCGTATGGTTGAGCTGCAGGAAAGGCAGCAGGAGCAGAGACCGCCGCTACAGCCCCTCTGTAACCAGCAGCCCTCCTCCCCAAGTCCCATTGCCTCCTCACCCAGACGCCCAAGAACACGGTGGGGGGGCCTTCGGCCACCCACTCACTCCACCCTAGATGATTTCCATAGCAATAAGTTTTAAAGTTTTAAATTGGAGTGTGTCCTTTTCCTTCCCTCCTCCCCCACCCATCCCGGGCTACCTTTCCAATTATCCCTCTAGTTGTGTGCTGAATTAATAAAGAATGCATGAATGTGAAGCAACAATGACTTTATTGCCTCTGCAAGTGGTGCTCGAAGGGGGGAGGGTAGTAGGGGAGGGTGGGGTGGTTGGTTTGCAGGGAAGTAGAGTTAACAGGGTGGTGGGGGGAGGGGCAGAGGGTTCATCAAGGAGCAACAAACAGAAGTTTCACTCCGTAGCCTGGCCAGTCACAAAACTGGTTTTCAACGCTTCTCTGATGCGCACCGCGCCCTGCTGTGCTCCTCTAACCGCCCTGGTGTCTGGCTGCGCGTAATCAGCGGCCAGGCGATTTGCCTCAACCTCCCACCCCGCCATAAATGTCTCCCCCTTACTTTCACATATATTGTGGAGCGCACAGCAAGCAGCAATAACAATGGGGAGATTCTTTTCGCTAAGGTCTGAGCGAGTCAGTAAGCTGCGCCAGCGCGCTTTTAAACGGCCAAATGCACATTCCACCACCATTCGGCACTTGCTCAGCCTGTAGTTGAACAGGTCCTGACTCCTGTCCAGGCTGCCTGTGTACGGCTTCATGAGCCATGGCATTAAGGGGTAGGCTGGGTCCCCAAGGATCACGATAGGCATTTCAACATCCCCAATGGTTATTTTCTGGTCCGGGAAGAAAGTCCCTTCCTCCAGCTTTCGAAACAGAAGAGACTGCCTGAAGACGCGAGCATCATGTACCCTTCCTGGCCAGCCCACGTTGATGTCAGTGAAACGTCCCTTGTGATCCACCAGGGCTTGCAGCAGCATTGAAAAGTACCCTTGCGGTTTATGTAGTCGGTGGCTTGGTGCGCCGGTGCCAAGATAGGGATATGGGTTCCGTCTATCGCCCCACCACAGTTTGGGAATCCCATTGCAGCAAAGCCATCCACTATGGTCTGCACGTTTCCCAGAGTCACTACCCTTGATATCACCAGGTCTCTCATTGCCCTGGCAACTTGGATCACAGCAGCCCCCACAGTAGATTTGCCCACTCCAAATTGATTCCCGACTGACCGGTAGCTGTCTGGCGTTGCAAGCTTCCACAGGGCTATCGCCACTCGCTTCTCCACTGTGAGGGCTGCTCTCATCCTGGTATTCTGGCGCTTCAGGGCAGGGGAAAGCAAGTCACAAAGTTCCATGAAAGTGCCCTTACGCATGCGAAAGTTTCGCAGCCACTGGG
>NW_020708437.1:0-886 GCF_002925995.2 Terrapene triunguis
TTCCATGAAAGTGCCCTTACGCATGCGAAAGTTTCGCAGCCACTGGGCATCGTCCCAGACCTGCAACACGATGCGGTCCCACCACTCTGTGCTTGTTTCCCGGGCCCAGAATCGGCGGTCCACGGCATGAACCTGCCCCAGTAACACCAGGATTTCCACATTGCTGGGGCCTGTGCCTTGTGAGAGGTCCATGTCAATTTCCTCATCACTATCGTCGCCGCGCTGCAATCGCCTCCTCCTCAGCTGGTCCTGGTTTGGCTTTGGCATGTCCAGGAGGCTCTGCATGTTTTCCAGGACAATGCGCGTGGTGTTCATAGTGCTCATAATTGCCGCGGTGATCTGAGCGGGCTCCATGATCCCAGTGCTGGCTATGGCGTCTGGTCTGAAAAAAGGCGCGAAAGTAGTATCTGACGGACCAGGGGAAGAAGGGAGGGAGGGAGGGAGTGAGAGAGGGAGGGGTGAGTGACGACATGGCGTACAGGTACAGGGAATTAAAATCAAGAAAGGTGGCTTTGCATCAGGGAGAAACACAAACAACTGTCACACAGAATGCCCCCCCCCCCAAAGATTGAACTCAAAAGCCTGGGTTTAGCAGGAGGGAGGGGGGAAGCAAATGAATACAGAATAAATCTATTTTTTACATCTTAAGACGACGGTGCAGCATGACTGATAGCCCTCGGCATTTTCTGGGTGCTTGGCAGCAAATACTGGGCGCTTGGCAGTAAGCCTTCAGGTCTATTGCACCATCTGATACCCACTGCAATATGACAACGACGGATACCAATCGTAATATGCTATCTACTGCCCAAAAGGCAAGGGGTTGCTGCTGTGTAGCAATCTAGCCCCACGTCTGCCAGCCCCATGTCTGCCAGCACCCAGATCGCCA
>NW_020708437.1:986-1164 GCF_002925995.2 Terrapene triunguis
CTGCCGTTGCTGTGACGGCGGGGGAGGGGCCTGACGCAATGTACCCAAAACCCCTCGCGGGACTGCTTTGCATCATCCGGGCATTGCGATCTCAACCCATTATTCCAATGGGCGTGGTGTTCATAGTGCTAATAATTGCCGCGGTGATCTGAGCGGGCTCCATGATCCCAGTGCTGGC
>NW_020708438.1:0-2570 GCF_002925995.2 Terrapene triunguis
GTGTGTGTGTGTGTGTGTGTGTGTGTGTGTGTGTGTGTGTGTGTGTGTGTGTGTGTGTGTGTGTGTGTGTGTGTGTGTGTGTGTGTGTGTGTGTGTGTGTGTGTGTGTGAGAGAGAGAGAGAGAGAGAGAGAGAGAGGCAGCAGAACACACAGGACAGAGAAGAAGCAAAGCAGCCTCAGACACAGCAAAAGAAGCCCCAGTAGCGTGACTCTGGGGGCAAGGAGCTAAGAGAGCTTTTAGGTAAAGTGCTGACTGAGAGGAGCTTGGACCTGCGAGCAAAGAAATGATCTCCTGGCGATTGATTTATGGTAGAGATGGAGCAGGCGGACCCAGAGGCGGATTGAGTAAACGGGCTGCTTTATTGCGGTACTTGTTCCCCTCGACCCAATTGTCGAGTAAGCACTGAGTTAATCACATCACACTCTTTTATCTAGGTTAATATGTAAATACCCACATTTACTACCAGGGCCGGCTCCAGGCACCAGCTTAACAAGCAGGTGCTTGGGGCGGCCAAGGGAGAGGGGTGGCACCTGCGGCAATTCGGGGACGGCAGGTCCCTCACTCCCTCTAGGAGCGAAGGACCTGCCGCTGAACTGCCGCCGCCGATCGCGGCTTTTTTTTTTTTTTTTGCTTGGGGCGGCAGAAATGCTGGAGCCGGCCCTGTTTACTACAACACCCCCAAAGCTCTTATTTGACAATACGAAGCCCATATAATGAATATTAATAGCTACATACTCAATATAATTATACCCGCCACCGTTTACAGCATTACGCATAACTACAGACATTTTTACCTTGAAGGTACATTTCTTTGCAGTAATTGTAGCCACATGTTTCCCTAATCAGCAGGTCAAGGGGAGGGAGGGAGGAAGGGGTCATGACCCCGAGCTCGTTTATGTAGCTGGGGAAGGAAGGGAGGGGGAGATAAACACTTCTTTACACAAAGGGTATTCTTTAGACACCCACATTCCTTATGCAGCTGCAACGCTTATCAATCCTTAATAAGCAGAAGGGAAGGGAGAGGGATAGCACTTTATCTATTAAGTGAAGAGTCAGTGCCTGCTCATGCCTTCCTCCGTAATACCATGCTAGCGGTTACCCAGGTCTTTACTTAACCCTTATATACTCCAACAATTTATTCCCACTGGAGTCAGGGAACCAGGACTTTGTACATTCTTTGAAAATAAGCAGGATTGCATCACACAAATACCTGACTCCATTATCCATTTCTTCTTGGAACCAAAACAACCCCTAGACCCTGAAAATGAATACTCTGGTCAAAAAGGGATAATATATCAACCTAGATTTGAAAATGTGCAAACCTGCAATATGACTTGTGGAAGTAGATTGTGATCCAGAACTCCTTAGTGATGGGCAGCAAGGCACGTGCCTGACATTCTGATTCTGCTCTCAGACACACCAGTGTAAATCCAAAGTAATTTAGAGGAGAATGTGGCTTTTGCACACACCACCAAGGAAGCAAGGCTGCACAGTTCCTTACACACAGCAATGAAAATTAATCCCTAAGCTTCTACAGGGAAACCATGCAATTTTCCATCCTACAGCAAGATCTGTTCTCTGAAGATGTCTTTGAATATTCATTGTAAAAATCAAAAGGAAGTTCAGTTCCTTGGATTTAGTAACTAAAAGAAGAAGAAAAACCTTAACAGATATTCCCCAAACACCTGCACTGGGCTTCAGTCTGAATATGGCCATACTGGATGTCATTTTGCCATTTATGGCATTGGTATTATAGGGCCAAATCCTAATCAGTTTTTACTCAGCCTTTGCACAAGGGTGTTCCCTTTCCCCCCCATCTATGTTCTTTGGGCTCATCAGGACTGCCCCATCATAGGAATACGAGAGGAGGAGGAGCTCCTTTTGCCCATTCCTGCTACCCCCCTTGCATGTCACAGACAGTCTGAGTGTTTGTTTTACTGTTTGGAACAGGAAGTTCTATTGTGATTGTTGAACACAACTTGATTTGTGGATCTGCCTCTTATTCAGTACTGATTTTCCAAGATCCATTCATCCTTAAAAACACTGTACCTTTATAATTCTGCACAGCTCAGTAACTTTTTTAATCATTGGGCATATTAATGACAGACAGACAAGCTAATTCCCCGAAACAGCTCTCAGCTGAGCGCTTGACTGGAATGTTTTCTATAAGTCTATTGTCTCTAAGAATCAATAAAGCTTGCGGCGATTTTGTCCATCACCCCTCTCTGTGCTGGACAAGTGTCATTGCATAGTAAGATACCAAAAGACAACCACCTTTGGCCATATTTCCATCAAAACTCTTTATATTATTTATCTGTCTGTATGCAAAATGTAAGTCCTTTCAGTACATGGTTCTTCCAAGATTATGGATCCATAAATAGAATTTAAAGGATAGGAAAACCCTTGAATAAACGGTCTGGCCAGATCTAAGGCAGCACTTAAGCATGTGCTGCTGGCCCTTTGACTTTAGTGAGCGATAAGCATATGTTCAAGAGTTGTCCTGAATAGCACTGCTTTCCTAAATGTAGCTCCAGCATGTTGAAGTGAGTTTTGTTTAAGTATCATATTA
>NW_020708439.1:0-2498 GCF_002925995.2 Terrapene triunguis
GCTGGGGGATTGACTACTGGAGGGGTGTGTGTGTGTGTGTGTGTGTGAGAGAGAGAGAGAGAGAGGCAGCAGAACACACAGGACAAAGAAGAAGCAAAGCAGCCTCAGACACAGCAAAAGAAGCCCCAGTAGCGTGACTCTGGGGGCAAGGAGCTAAGAGAGCTTTTAGGTAAAGTGCTGACTGAGAGGAGCTTGGACCTGCGAGCAAAGAAATGATCTCCTGGCGATTGATTTACGGTAGAGATGGAGCAGGCGGACCCAGAGGCGGATTGAGTAAACGGGTTTCTTTATTGCGGTATTTGTTCCCCTCGACCCAATTGTTGAGTAAGCACTGCGTTAATCACATCACACTCTTTTATCTAGGTTAATATGTAAATACCCACATTTACTACCAGGGCCGGCTCCAGGCACCAGCTTAACAAGCAGGTGCTTGGGGCGGCCAAGGGAGAGGGACGGCACCTGCGGCAATTCGGGGACGGCAGGTCCCTCACTCCCTCTAGGAGCGAAGGACCTGCCGCTGAACTGCCGCCGCCAATCGCGGCTTTTTTTTTTTTTTTTGCTTCGGGCGGCAGAAATGCTGGAGCCGGCCCTGTTTACTACAACACCCGCAAAGCTCTTATTTGACAATACGAAGCCCTTATAATGAATATTAATAGCTACATACTCAATATAATTATACCCGCCACCGTTTACAGCATTACGCATAACTACAGACATTTTTACCTTGAAGGTACATTTCTTTGCAGTAATTGTAGCCACGTTTCCCTAATCAGCAGGTCACAGGGGAGGGAGGGAGGAAGGGGTCATGACCCCGAGCTCGTTTATGTAGCTGGGGAAGGAAGGGAGGGGGAGATAAACACTTCTTTACACAAAGGGTATTCTTTAGACACCCACATTCCTTATGCAGCTGCAACGCTTATCAATCCTTAATAAGCAGAAGGGAAGGGAGAGGGATAGCACTTTATCTATTAAGTGAAGAGTCAGTGCCTGCCCATGCCTTCCTCCCTAATACCATGCTAGCGGTTACCCAGGTCTTTACTTAACCCTTATATACTCCAACAATTTATTCCCACTGGAGTCAGGGAACCAGGACTTTGTACATTCTTTGAAAATAAGCAGGATTGCATCACACAAATACCTGACTCCATTATCCATTTCTTCTTGGAACCAAAACAACCCCTAGACCCTCAAAATGAATACTCTGGTCAAAAAGGGATAATATATCAACCTAGACTTGAAAATGTGCAAACCTGCAATATGACTTGTGGAAGTAGATTGTGATCCAGAACTCCTTAGTGATGGGCAGCAAGGCACGTGCCTGACATTCTGATTCTGCTCTCAGACACACCAGTGTAAATCCAAAGTAATTTAGAGGAGAATGTGGCTTTTGCACACACCACCAAGGAAGCAAGGCTGCACAGTTCCTTACACACAGCAATGAAAATTAATCCCTAAGCTTCTACAGGGAAACCATGCAATTTTCCATCCTACAGCGAGATCTGTTCTCTGAAGAGGTCTTTGAATATTCATTGTAAAAATCAAAAGGAAGTTCAGTTCCTTGGATTTAGTAACTAAAAGAAGAAGAAAAACCTTAACAGATATTCCCCAAACACCTGCACTGGGCTTCAGTCTGAATATGGCCATACTGGATGTCATTTTGCCATTTATGGCATTGGTATTATAGGGCCAAATCCTAATCAGTTTTTACTCAGCCTTTGCACAAGGGTGTTCCCTTTCCCCCCCATCTATGTTCTTTGGGCTCATCAGGACTGCCCCATCATAGGAATACGAGAGGAGGAGGAGCTCCTTTTGCCCATTCCTGCTACCCCCCTTGCATGTCACAGGCAGTCTCAGAGTGTTTGTTTTACTGTTTGGAAGAGGAAGTTCTATTGTGATTGTTGAACACAACTTGATTTGTGGATCTGCCTATTATTCAGTACTGATTTTCCAAGATCCATTCATCCTTAAAAACACTGTACCTTTATAATTCTGCACAGCTAGTAACTTTTTTAATCATTGGGCATATTAATGACAGACAGACAAGCTAATTCCCCAAAACAGCTCTCAGCTGAGCGCTTGACTGGAATGTTTTCTATAAGTCTATTGTCTCTAAGAATCAATAAAGCTTGCGGAGATTTTGTCCATCACCCCTCTCTGTGCTGGACAAGTGTCATTGCATAGTAAGATACCACAAGACAACCACCTTTGGCCATATTTCCATCAAAACACTTTATATTATTTATCTGTCTGTATGCAAAATGTAAGTCCTTTCAGTACATGGTTCTTCCAAGATTATGGATCTATAAATAGAATTTAAAGGATAGGAAAACCCTTGAATAAACGGTCTGGCCAGATCTAAGGCAGCTCTTAAGCATGTGCTGCTGGCCCTTTGACTTTAGTGAGCGATAAGCATATGTTCAAGAGTTGTCCTGAATAGCACTGCTTTCCTATATGTAGCTCCAGCATGTTGAAGTGAGTTTTGTTTAAGTATCATATTA
>NW_020708440.1:0-5290 GCF_002925995.2 Terrapene triunguis
TATGCAGGCCCCTACATTTGAACCCTAAAGTTCAAAGTGGGGATCCACCCTTGACATGGTGGCATAGCGGTGGAGATCGTTTTAACCCAAAAGCCAGTAAGAGATTTTTTTTTTCCTTCTAGCTGCTTGGAGAGCAGAGCTGAAGGTAGATGCATATCTTATCTCTCCTTGCCTGAAGGCAGAGGTGTTAAGTTTTTTTTAACGAGGTCCTTTGTTAAGAGAAGGGTTCAATCAGTGAGCAAACTTTGAACTGGTAAAGGCAATTTACAAGTTGAATTGTTTTTTTTTTTCTTTTTACATCCTCGGGAGTAGCTTGTTAGAAAGTCTCTGTTAACTCAGCAGCAGCCACAGCTAAGTACATCCCAGTTTCAGTCAACTGCAGAGGGGGTGACCCAGCACAGGAAAACCAGGAAAATGACTACCAAAGAAGAAAAAGCTAAAGAGGAGGCCCACAAGAGAGCTATGGAGCTGAAAGAAAAAGAGATAGAGCTGAGAGACAGAGAAGAGAAAGCCAAAGAGGGGGCCCACAAGAGAGAGATGGAGCTGAGAGACAGAGAAGAGAAAGCCAAAGAGGAGGCCCACAAGAGAGAAATGGAGCTGGAAAAAGCCAAACAGGAGGCCCATGAAAGAGAAGAAAAAGCCAAACAGGAGGCCCATAAAAGAGAGATGGAGCTGAAAGAAAAAGAGATGGAACTGGAAGCAGCAAGGACTAGGCAGGATGCATCAGACCATCCTAACAACTCCTCTCCAGGTACCACTTCCCATCCCAGGAAATTCCCCACCTACAAGGCAGGCGATGATACTGAGGCCTTCTTAGAAAATTTTGAAAGGGCCTGCCTTGGATACAGCATCCCTCCACCCCAGTACATGGTAGAGCTGAGACCGCAGCTCAGTGGACCCTTAGCAGAGGTGGCGGCTGAAATGCCTAAGGAACACATGAACAGTTATGAACTTTTTAAAAACAAGGCCAGACTCAGAATGGGGCTAACACCCGAGCATGCCCGTCGGCGGTTCAGAGCCCTAAGGTGGAAACCAGATGTGTCATTTACCCGGCATGCCTACCACATTGACAAAAATTGTGATGCCTGGGTATCAGGAGCAAATGTTAAATCTCTGGAAGATCTGCTTTCCCTAGTAAAAATGGAGCAGTTTTTAGAGGGTGTTCCTGAGGAAATAGAAAGGTACATCCTAGATAGGGAGCCCAAAACTGTAACCGAGGCGGGGGAGATTGGAGCCAAATGGGTGGAGGTGACAGAAAAGAAAAAAGCTAGTAGCAGTTGGAGCGAATATCAGAAGGGGCAAGCCGAAACAAAACCTTATCACCGGGGACAACCCAAGGCCCCACCCACATCCCAAGGGAAACCCCAGACGCCTTCTCACCCCACCCCACCAGTCTCCACTAACCAACATCGCCCCGGTGATACCTTAGCAGGGCGATGTTTTAAATGTAATGAACTGGGGCATATAAAGGCTCACTGCCCCAAGAACCCCAACCGATTACAGTTCATTACACCCCAGTCACACCAAAGATCCCCAGACCCAGATGCCTCTCTCATACCCTCGGAGCGAAGGGAAACCTTGAGAGTGGGCGGAAAGAAGGTTATCGCTTGGAGGGACACTGGGGCACAAGTGTCAACTATCCACCAATCCCTAGTGGACCCCAAACTCATCAACCCGGAGGCTACAGTGACAATTCAACCCTTCGTGTCACAGTCTGTAACCTTGCCTACAGCCCAGTTGCATGTCCAGTACAAGGGCTGGGCAGGAATGTGGACTTTTGCAGTCTATGACAATTATCCCATCCCCATGCTGCTGGGGGAAGACTTGGCCAACCATGTGAAGCTAGCCAAGAGGGTGGGAATAGTCACCCGCAGCCAGGCTAAGCAAGCTTTCACCCCCATCCCTGTTCCTGAGCCGTCCACCAGGGCCCCGTCTGTGTTACCGGAGACCCAAACACAGGTGGTGGAACCGGATCCCCTGCCAACGACTGCAACAGCCGTAGTGGATCCAATCCCAGAGACCCAGCCAAAGCCAGTCCCGGAACCGGAACTGACAACGCAACCAGCACCAGAACCATTGCCAGCACTGAGTCCAGCGCTTGCAAACCCATCTACAACTCCAATGCCAGAGGGCACCAGCGAGCCTGAACTGGCGGAAGTAGCAGATAACCCTACCCAAGAGGCTCAGCCAGAGCCTGAAATACCACATAGTGCACCAGCGGACAGCGGTTCACAGTCAATGGAAACAGTCCCAGCACCTGCATCGCTTCCAGAGGGACCAAGCCCCAGTACACAGTCCAAGGAGGAACTGATGTCTCCAGCATCAAGGGAACAGTTCCAGGCCGAGCAGGAAGCAGATGACAGCCTTCAGAAAGCTTGGGCGGCGGCGCGGAGCACCCCACCGCCTCTCAGCTCTTCTAACCGATCCCGGTTTGTTGTAGAAAAAGGACTTTTATACAAGGAGACTCTTTCTGGTGGGCACCAGGAAGACTGGCATCCTCAAAGACAGTTGGTAGTTCCCACTAAGTATCGGGTAAAGCTCTTGAGCTTAGCCCATGATCATCCCAGTGGCCATTCTGGGGTGAACAGAACCAAAGACCGGTTGGGGAAGTCCTTCCACTGGGAGGGAATGGGCAAGGACGTTGCTAATTATGTCCGGTCTTGTGAGGTGTGCCAACGAGTGGGAAAGCCCCAAGACCAGGTTAAAGCCCCTCTCCAGCCACTACCCATAATTGAGGTCCCATTTCAGCGAGTAGCTGTGGATATTCTGGGTCCTTTCCCAAAGAAGACACCCAGAGGAAAGCAGTACGTACTGACTTTCATGGATTTTGCTACCCGATGGCCGGAAGCTGTACCCTTAAGCAACACCAAGGCTAAAAGTGTGTGCCAGGCATTAGCAGACATTTTTGCCAGGGTAGGTTGGCCCTCCGACATCCTTACAGATTCGGGAACTAATTTCCTGGCAGGGAACATGAAAACCCTGTGGGAAGCTCATGGGGTGAATCACTTGGTTGCCACCCCTCATCACCATCAAACCAATGGTCTGGTGGAGAGGTTTAATGGAACTTTGGGGGCCATGATACGTAAATTCATAAATGAACACTCCAGTGATTGGGACCTAGTGTTGCAGCAGTTGCTTTTTGCCTACAGGGCTGTACCACATCCCAGTTTAGGGTTTTCACCATTTGAACTTGTGTATGGCCGCGAGGTTAAGGGGCCATTACAGTTGGTGAAGCAGCAATGGGAGGGGTTTACGCCTTCTCCAGGAACTAACATTCTAGACTTTGTAAGCAACCTACAAAACACCCTCCGACACTCTTTAGCCCTTGCTAAAGAAAACCTAAAGAATGCTCAGGAAGAGCAAAAGGCCTGGTATGATAAACATTCCAGAAAACGGTCCTTCAAAGTAGGAGACCAAGTCATGGTCTTAAAGGCGCTCCAGGCCCATAAAATGGAAGCGTCGTGGGAAGGACCATTCATGGTCCAGGAGCGCCTAGGAGCTGTTAACTATCTCATAGCCTCCCCCACCTCCAACATAAAGCCTAAGGTATACCATGTTAATTCTCTTAAGCCCTTTTATTCCAGAGAATTAAACGTTTGCCAGTTTACAGCCCAGGAAACAGATGACGCGGAGTGGCCGGCAGGTGTCTACTACGAAGGAAAAAGGAATGGTGGCGTGGAAGAGGTGAACCTCTCCACGACCCTGGGACGTCTGCAGCGACAGCAGATCAAGGAGCTGTGCACAAGCTTTGCACCGATTTTCTCAGCCACTCCAGGACGGACCGAACGGGCATACCACTCCATTGACACAGGTAATGCTCACCCAATTAGAACCCCACCCTACCGGGAGTCACCTCATGCCCAAGCGGCTATACAAAGGGAGATCCAGGACATGCTACAGATGGGTATAATCCGCCCCTCTAACAGTGCATGGGCATCTCCAGTGGTTCTAGTTCCCAAACCAGATGGGGAAATACGCTTTTGCGTGGACTACCGTAAGCTAAATGCTGTAACTCGTCCTGACAACTATCCAATGCCACGCACAGATGAGCTATTGGAGAAATTGGGACATGCCCAATTCATCTCTACTTTAGACTTAACCAAAGGGTACTGGCAAGTACCACTAGATGAACCCGCTAAGGAAAGGTCAGCCTTCGTCACCCAGGCAGGGGTGTATGAATTCAATGTACTCCCTTTCGGGTTGCGAAATGCACCCGCCACCTTCCAAAGACTTGTAGATGGTCTCTTAGCGGGATTGGGAGAATCTGCAGTTGCCTACCTCGATGATGTGGCCATTTTTTCTGATTCATGGACAGAACACCTGGAGCACCTGGGAAAAGTCTTCGAGCGCATCCGACAGGCAGGACTAACTGTTAAGGCTAAAAAGTGTCAAATAGGCCAAAACAGAGTGACGTACCTGGGGCACCAGGTGGGTCAAGGAACTATAAATCCCCTACAGGCCAAAGTGGATGCTATCCAAAAGTGGCCGGTTCCAAAGTCAAAGAAACAGGTCCAATCCTTCTTAGGCTTGGCCGGATATTATAGGCGATTTGTACCACACTACAGCCAAATCGCCGCCCCGCTGACAGACCTAACCAGAAAGAAACAGCCAAATGCAGTTCAGTGGACTGATGAGTGTCAAAAGGCCTTTAACCAGCTTAAGGCAACACTCATGTCTGACCCTGTGCTAAGGGCCCCAGACTTTGACAAACCGTTCCTAGTAACCACAGATGCTTCCGAGAGAGGCGTGGGAGCAGTTTTAATGCAGGAAGGACCGGATCAAGAATTCCATCCTGTCGTGTTTCTCAGCAAAAAACTGTCTGAGAGGGAAAGTCACTGGTCAATCAGCGAAAAGGAATGCTACGCCATTGTGTACGCGCTGGAAAAGCTACGCCCATATGTTTGGGGACGGCGTTTCCAACTACAAACAGACCATGCTGCGCTACAGTGGCTTCATACCGCCAAGGGAAATAACAAAAAACTTCTTCGGTGGAGTTTAGCTCTCCAAGATTTTGATTTTGAAATACAACACATTTCGGGAGCTTCTAACAAAGTGGCTGATGCACTCTCCCGGGAAAGTTTCCCAGAGTTAACTGGTTAACAATTGTTCTTGGAATGAAACATTGTTAGTTTTTATATAATCAGTAGTATGTCTTATTAACTCTGTTTTCTCCTAAAACTCCAGGAAGAAATCACAGCCAGTGTGGAACCGAACGTCCAACACTATCTGTGATTTGGGGGGCGTGTCATAACTATGAAGGGAAGGGTAACAGCTCTCTGTGTACAGAGAC
>NW_020708441.1:0-4882 GCF_002925995.2 Terrapene triunguis
CCTTAGGCCTGGTCTACACTAGGCTTTTATGTCGAATTTAGCGCCGTTATATCGAATTAACCCTGCACCCGTCCACACCACGAAGCCATTTAGTTCGACATAGAGCCCTCCTTAAATCGATTTCTGTAATCCTCCACAACGAGAGGAGTAGCGCTAAATTCGAAATGGCCATATCGAATTAGGCTAGGTGTGGATGGAAATCGACGGTAATAGCTCCGGGAGCTATCCCACAGTGCACCACTCTGTTGACGCTCTGGACAGCAGTCCGAGCTCGGATGCTCTGACCAGCCACACCCCGGGAAAATTTGAATTCCTTTTCCTGTCTGGGCAGTTTGAAGCGCAGTTTCTGTTTGGACACCGTGGCGAGCTCAGCAGCAGTGGCAGCAGTGGCAACGATGCAGAGCTCTCCAGCAGAGATGGCCGTGCAATCCAATAGAAAGAGGGCCCCAGCATGGACGGATCGGGAAGTCTTGGATCTCATCGCTGTGTGGGGAGATGAGTCCGTGCTTTCCGAGCTGCGCTCCAAAAGACGGAATGCAAAGATCTATGAGAAGATCTCTAAAGCCATGGCAGAGAGAGGCTACAGCCGGGATGCAACGCAGTGCCGCGTGAAAATCAAGGAGCTGAGACAAGGCTACCAGAAGACCAAAGAGGCAAACGGACGCTCCGGATCCCAGCCTCACACATCCCGTTTCTACGAGGCACTGCATTCCATCCTAGGTGCGGCCGCCACCACTACCCCACCCCTGACCGTGGACTCTGAGGATGGGATATTGTCCGCGGCCGGTTCCTCAGCGGACGGGGAAGAGGAGGAAGGAGATGAGGAGGACGAGGCAGTAGACAGCGCTTACAACGCTGATTTGCCCGACAGCCAGGAGCTCTTCATCACCCTGACAGAGATCCCCTACCAACCCTCCCCAGCCGTTACCCCAGACACAGATTCAGGGGAAGGATCAAGCAGTAAGTGTTTTAAATATCCAAACATTTATTTACAACATAACTGGCATATTTAAAATATTAACAGTAGCTAAAGTGCTTTAAAACATGTAAACATTTATTTGCAACAAAACAGGAAGATTGAAAATATTAACAGTGGGTAAAGTGCTTAAAAACATGTAAACAGGAAAGTCAAACAAAAGGGGAATCAGTGCAAAGTGTATCATGATTACTCCGTCTTTGGGCGCCTCAATATATAGTCCGAACCATTTTAAAAAAATCTCACAATGTCCGCTTCATGATTATAGTGCCCAAAACCCTGCAGTCATTTGTCCCTCCAAGGGCACCTAAGCCAAGAACTGGTCAATGTAACCGGGGATCGAGGCGACATCCTCCGGGGAGAACTCCTCATACACCTCCTGCAGGTGTTTTTCAAGCCTCATCAGCAGGTTCCTGGGCAGGGACAGCTTATTAGGCCCCCCGTGGTAGGACACGTTTCCCTGCCACAACGCCAGCAGGTACTCCGGGATCATGGCCTTGCACAGCAGTGCAGCAAATGGCCCCGGTTTCTGCAGGCTGTCCCGGAGCATCTTCTCCTTCTGGCTCTCGGAGACCTTCAGGAGGGTGATGTCAGGCATGACTCCCTGCTGTGAATTAGGTAGGGGAAAGTTAGTATTGGGACTGCTTGCCCGTCCCTTTACAGAACTGCAACCGCCGGTTTACAGCCACGCGGTTTACAGCCGCGAGGGGCTGGGACAGGGCCAGAGTTCATGCTTGCAGGATTGCTGCCAGCAGAGACTCGCATTGCTTTCTATGTGAAAGGAGGCCAGTGCCACTCTTAAAGTTTTAAGCGGCCACAAGTCTACGGCTTACCATGTTTGCCATCTAGACAAAGTCCGGTGTCCTGCCCTGCTCCTCAGCTCGCCACAGCAAGACCGCAGGCACTGTAGGCGAGGGCCGAAAATTCGACCTTGTCCTCAGTGCGCGTGTGATAGGTGCTCTGCATGGTCTTGTTCACAGAGAAAGACTATGTTCTCTGTTCACAGATACATTGCTCTGTCTCAGGAATTCACTCCCTTTTTCCAATTCCCACAGCCACATCTGCCCAGAGGCTAGCGCACATTAGGAGGAGGAAGAAGAGGACACGGGAAGACATGTTTGCTGAACTAATGGAATGCTCCCGAGCACAGGCAGCCCAGCAGACACAGTGGAGGGAGAACTTGTCCCAAATGCACCGGGCAAACATTGAACGGGAGGAGAGGTGGCGACAGGAGGACAGGCAGGCTACTCAAACGCTGCTTGGACTAATGAGGGAGCAAACTGACACGCTCCGCCGCCTTGTGGATGTTCTGCAGGACCGGAGGCAGGAGGAGAGAGCCCCGCTGCAGTCTCTCTGTAACTGCCCTGCCCCGCCACCAAGTCCCATACCCCCCTCACCCAAAGTCCAAACACGGAGGGGTGGAAGGGGCCGGGAAAAATTTCACTCCACCCCTGCGGACTGCTCTACCACTAGAAGGCTCTCATTCCCCAAAATTTGAAAAGTCCTTTCCTACCCGCCTCACACAAGACCCCGTCCAAGTTTCACCCCCCCGTTCCATGTGCGGTTGTTAATAAAGAATACGTTTCTGTTCATTTCTGTTTCCATCCTCTTCTTTTGGAGGGGAGTCTGTCTGGAGGGGGGGGGGAAGGGCCTTGGTCATTGGACAGGACAGTCACCTTTAGCAGGGGGCAGGTGCAGCAGCAGGGCACATATACAGTGCAGTGACTAGTTATCCTGGTCAGTCTGGGAGGTGGTTTTCATGTTCTGTGTGGTGGGGGCGGTGGTGTTGCTCTGTGACTTGGTGGCGGGGGAGGGCAGTTACAGATCTTATGCAGCGGTCCTTACCCTGGATCACAGAGCCGCGCAGCAGGGGATCTGTAACCCTCCTCCCCCTGCAAGACAGTCACATAGCCGACACATACACGCAGTCCCGGCCAGGAGGGCTGGCAGGCTCCGTTGAAACAACCAGTCCACCATCGCGGAGCCTGTCATTCCTGGAGTTTAGAAGCATCATTTGCATCACAACCCTAAACCCGCTCCCCGCCACAGTCTGCGTCCCAGGTTTAAAACATTCCCGTGAAAACAGTAATAAAGACAACGGTGTCCATGAACAAAACAGAACAGATTTTATTTTTTGGGAAGGGGGTGAAGGGGGTATGTAATTGGAGAGGATAGTCGACGGCAACTGGGTAAAGAAACGGGGGCAAGTTCAGCTTCTGTGTCCACAAACTTAAAAGTCAATGGGTACCCTGCTCAGCCTTGAAACTGGCTTTCAAAGCCTCCCGGATGCACAGCGCGTCCCGCTGGGCTCTTCTAATCGCCCGGCTGTCTGGCTGGGCGTAATCAGCAGCCAGGCTATTTGCCTCAACCTCCCACCCCGCCATAAAGGTCTCCCCCTTGCTCTCACACAGATTGTGGAGCACACAGCAAGCTGCAATAACGATGGGGATATTGGTTTCGCTGAGATCACAGCGAGTGAGTAAGCTTCTCCATCTCCCCTTGAGACGGCCAAAAGCACACTCCACCACCATTCTGCACTTGCTCAGCCGGTAGTTGAACAGTTCTTTTTCTGTGTCCAGGGCGCCAGTATAGGGCTTCATGAGCCAGGGCATTAGCGGGTAGGCTGGGTCCCCGAGGATCACTGTAGGCATCTCCACATCCCCCACAGTTATCTTGTGGTCCGGGAAGTAAATACCTTCCTGCAGCCGTCTAAACAGACCAGAGTTCCTGAACACGCGAGCGTCATGAACCTTGCCCGGCCATCCGACGTAGATGTTTGTAAACCGTCCCCGATGGTCCACCAGTGCTTGCAGCACCATTGAAAAGTACCCCTTTCTATTGATGTACTGGCTGGCCTGGTGGCCCGGTCCCAGGATAGGGATGTGAGTCCCATCTATAGCCCCACCGCAGTTTGGGAATCCCATCGCAGCGAAGCCATCTATGATGGCCTGCGCGTTTCCCAGGGTCACTACCTTTGACAGCAGTACCTTGACGATTGCCTTGGCTACTTGCATGACAACAACCCCCACGGTAGATTTGCCCACGCCAAAGTGGTTCGCGACTGACCGGTAGCTGTCCGGCGTTGCAAGCTTCCAGAGGGCTATGGCCACTCGCTTCTGGACAGTCAGGGCTGCTCGCATGCGGGTGTCCTTGCGCTTCAGGGCAGGGGACAGCAACTCACAAAGTTCCAGGAAAGTCCCCTTCCGCATGCGAAAGTTTCGCAGCCACTGGGATTCATCCCAGACCTGAAGCACTATGCGGTCCCACCAGTCCGTGCTTGTTTCCCGGGCCCAGAATCGCCGTTCAACAAAATCCACATGCCCCATTGCAAACGTGATGTCCTCGGCGCTGGGTGTCGTGGTTTCTGACAGCTCTGTGCTACTCTCCGACTTCAGGCCCTCACTCCGCTGCCGTAGCCTCCTCGCCTGATTTCTCTGCATCTGCCTCTGGGAAAGGTGTATGATAAGGTGCGAGGCGTTGAGAACGGCCACAACTGCAGCGATGGTCGCAGCGGGATCCATGATCGCAGTGCTGTGGCGTCCGCGCTGTCACTGATCAAAAAGTGCGCGAACTGATTTCCCGCCGGCGCTTTCAGGGAGGGAGGCAGGGCGGTAGTGACTGACGGATGACGACAGTTACCCAAAAGCACCCTCGCCACAATTTTTTACCCAGAAGCCATTGGGGGCTCGACCCAGAATTCCACTGGGCAGCGGGGACTGCGGGAACTGTGGGATAGCTGCCCACAGTGCACTGCTTCCAATGTCGACGCTTTCCCTGGTAGTGTGGACTGACAAAGTCGAATTACTGTCCTTAGTGTAGACACACACGTTCGACTTTCTAATATCGATTGCACATATTCGATTTAACTAAAATCGAACTACTCTCGTAGTGTAGACATACCCTTAG
>NW_020708442.1:0-1625 GCF_002925995.2 Terrapene triunguis
CTCTTTGTTATCCTCAGGAGAGTGATATCATTCACGGTCACCTGGTTGAAATGGGGCGATTTTATTAAGGGGACATTCAGAGGTGCCCCTTCCTGGTCTGCTGAACAGAAATATTCCCCGCTGTTATCCACGCGGTGGGGGGGAGGGGTGAAGTGACCATCCCAGAGAATTGGGTGTGTGGGGGAGGGGAGTTAGTTGGGTTTGTGCTGCATGTTAAACCTGAAATCGCAGCCCCTCCTTTTACATTGCAAACCCATTTTAAATGGCCAACCAAACGGGTGCTTGGTATGGGAAATGAGGGCAGTACTGTTTGAAACCATCCCCACATGTTAAGAAGGTTAAAAAAGCCCAAAGACTGTATGTCTTACCATGGCTGCCTGCAAGCTGAAATCTGTGTCCTGGCACTGCGTGAGTGATCTCTCACACCAAACCAGGAGACTCTCAATATAAGAGGAAAAATGCGACCTTGTAACGAAAGCACATGTGCTGTGTGATGTTGTGAACAGCAAAATCTAACGTGAAAGAGTGTACCCATTGTTCTCTAAAATGTATCTTTTTTTAACCACCTCTCCTTTCTCCACGAGCTGCAAATCTTACTCCTTCGCAGAGGCTAGTGAATATTCGAAGAAGGAAGCGAAGGACGCGTGACGAAATGTTTACTGAACTACAGACTGCCTCCCACGCTGACAGAGCCCAGCAGAATGTGTGGAGGCAGTCAATGACTGATTTTAAAAAAGCCCAATATGAGCGAGAGGAGAGGTGGCGTGCTGAATCGCGGGCTGAAGAGGAGAAGTTGCGTGCTCAAGAGGAGAAGTTGCGTGCTGAAACGCGGGCTGAAGAGGAGAGGTGGCATCAACTTGTACTCAGAAAGCAAGAGTCGATGCTCCGGCTGCTGGAGCATCAAAGTGATATGCTCCTGCGTATGGTTGAGCTGCAGGAAAGGCAGCAGGAGCAGAGACCGCCGCTACAGCCCCTCTGTAACCAACAGCCCTCCTCCCCAAGTCCCATTGCCTCCTCACCCAGACGCCCAAGAACACGGTGGGGGGGCCTCCGGCCACCCAATCACTCCAGCCTAGATGATTTCCAGTGCAATAAGTTTTAAAGTTTTAAAGTGCACTGTGTCTTTTTCCTTCCCTCCTCCCCCACCCATCCAGCCCTACCTTTGCAATTATCCCCCTAGTTGTGTGCTGAATTAATAAAGAATGCATGAATGTGAAGTAACAATGACTTTATTGCCTCTGCAAGTGGTGCTCGAAGGGGGGAGGGTAGTAGGGGAGGGTGGGGTGGTTGGTTTGCAGGGAAGTAGAGTTAACAGGGTGGTGGGGGAGGGGCAGAGGGTTCATCAAGGAGCAACAAACAGAAGTTTCACTCCGTAGCCTGGCCAGTCACAAAACTGGTTTTCAACGCTTCTCTGATGCGCACCGCGCCCTGCTGTGCTCCTCTAACCGCCCTGGTGTCTGGCTGCGCGTAATCAGCGGCCAGGCGATTTGCCTCAACCTCCCACCCCGCCATAAATGTCTCCCCCTTACTTTCACAGATATTGTGGAGCGCACAGCAAGCAGCAATAACAATGGGGAGATTCTTTTCGCTAAGGTCTGAGCGAGTCAGTAAGCTGCGCCAGCGCG
>NW_020708443.1:0-5735 GCF_002925995.2 Terrapene triunguis
GGTCAGTGCAGGAGGCGGGGCGGGCACCGAGCCGCCCTCGCAGCGGGCTGTGCGCGGAGCTTGCCACGAGCAGTGCAGAGCCGCAGCATCCGCTCCTCCACCATGCACGGGCTCTGCCACTGCCTCTGCACCGCAGAGCGCTCCAAGGGGCCCGTCCGCCAAACCGTCCGCATCAAAGTTGTCTGCGGGGAGGGGGGGGGAGTTGCGGGCCACCATGCTGCGCCCCCCCTCGCTCCTCCGGCCGTGCCGCCCCCTCCCCGTGGCTCCTCCAGGCGTGCTGCCCTCCCTTGCCTGCAGGAGCCCAGCCCCGCCCGGCAGTCCAAGCTTCAGAGCGGCGCGTGGGCCCCACTTTTGGAAAATGTGCTGAGGGGAAGCGGCTGCTTCCCCTGCACCCCACTAGCTACGCGACTGGCTCGTTTGTGATTCTGGAACTGCATGGGCACCTGTGCCGCTGAGCTTGCCATGCTGACCAAACAGGAAATGAAATTCAGAATTTCCCGGGGCTTCTCCTGTGTACCTGGCTAGTGCATCGGAGTTCAAAGTGCTGTCCAGAGCGGTCACATTGGAGAACTCTGGGATAGCTCCTAGAGGCCAATACTGTCGAATTGTATCTGCACTACCCCAAATTCCACCCAGCAAGGTCGGTTTTAGCACTACTCCCCTCGCCAGGGAGGAGTACAGCAGTCGACTTTAAGAGCCCTTTAGGTTGATGGAACGGGGTTGGATGTGTAGACACGTTGCTTATAAAATCGACCTAACGCGGCTAAATTTGACCTAACCTCATAGTGTAGACCAGGGCTTACTAAAGTCAAGATATGCCACATCTACAGCTTCCTCCCTATCCACAAGACTTGTTATCAAGTCAAAGAAAGCTATTAGGTTGGTTTGACATGATTTGTTCTTGACAAATCCACATTGACTGTTACTTATCACCTTATTATCTTCTAGGTGTTTGCAAATTGATTCTTTAATTATTTGCTCCATTATCTTTCTGCAAAAAGAACAGGAGTACTTGTGGCATCTTAGAGACTAAGGCCTGGTCTACACTAGGCTTTTATGTCGAATTTAGCGCCGTTACATCGATTTAACCCTGCACCCGTCCACACAACGAAGCTATTTAGTTTGACATAGAGCTCTCTTTAAATCGATTTCTGTAATCCTCCCCAACGAGAGGAGTAGCGCTAAATTCGACATGGCCATGTCGAATTAGGCTAGGTGTGGATGGAAATCGACGCTAATAGCTCCGGGAGCTATCCCACAGTGCACCACTCTGTTGACGCTCTGGACAGCAGTCCGAGCTCGGATGCTCTGACCAGCCACACCCCGGGAAAATTTGAATTCCTTTTCCTGTCTGGGCAGTTTGAATCGCAGTTTCTGTTTGGACACCGTGGCGAGCTCAGCAGCAGTGGCAACGATGCAGAGCTCTCCAGCAGAGATGGCCGTGCAATCTAATAGAAAGAGGGCCCCAGCATGGACTGATCGGGAAGTCTTGGATCTCATCGCTGTGTGGGGAGATGAGTCCGTGCTTGCCGAGCTGCGCTCCAAAAGACGGAATGCAAAGATCTACGAGAAGATCTCTAAAGCCATGGCAGAGAGAGGATACAGCCGAGATGCAACGCAGTGCCGCGTGAAAATCAAGGAGCTGAGACAAGGCTACCAAAAAACCAAAGAGGCAAACGGACGCTCCGGATCCCAGCCCCACACATCCCGTTTCTACGAGGCACTGCATTCCATCCTAGGTGCGGCCGCCACCACTACCCCACCACTGACCGTGGACTCTGAGGATGGGATATTGTCCGCGGCCGATTCCTCCGACATGTTAGCAGACGGGGAAGATGAAGAAGGAGATGAGGAGGATGAGGCAGTCGACAGCGCTGGCACCGCTGATTTCCCCGACAGCCAGGAGCTCTTCATCACCCTCACAGAGATCCCCTACCAACCCTCCCCAGCCGTTATCCCAGACACAGATTCAGGGGAAGGATCAAGCAGTAAGTGTTTTAAATATCTAAACATTTATTTATAACATAACTGGCATATTTAAAATATTAACAATAGCTAAAGTGCTTTCAAACATGTAAACATTTATTTATAACAGAACAGGAAGATTTAAAATATTAACAATGGGTAAAGTGCTTCAAAACATGTAAAGAGTAAAGTCCAACAAAACGGGAATATGTGCAAAGGGTATCATGATTAGTCTGTCTTTGGGCGCTTCAATATATAGTCCGAACTATTTTCAAAAAATTTCACAATGTCCGCTTCATGATTATACTGCCCAAAACGCTCCACTCTTTTGTCCCTCCAAGGGCACCTAAGCCAAAAACTGGTCAATGTATCCGGGGATAGAGGCGACATCCTCCGGGGAGAACTCCTCATAGGCCTCCTGCAGGTGTTTTTCAAGCCTCATGAGCAGGTTCCTGGGCAGGGAGAGCTTATTAGGCCCCCCGTGGTATGAGACGTTTCCCTGCCACAACGCCAGCAGGTACTCGGGGATCATGGCCTTGCAGAGCATTGCAGCAAATGGCCCCGGTTTCTGCAGGCTGTCCCGAAGCATCCGCTCCTTCTGGCTCTCCGAGACCTTCAGGAGGGTGATGTCTGGCATGACTCCCTGCTGTGAATTAGGTAGGGGAAAGTTAGTATTGGGACTGCTTGCCCGTCCCTTTACAGAACTGCAACCGCCGGTTTACAGCCACGCGGTTTACAGCCGCGAGGGGGTGGGACAGGGCCAGAGTTCATGCTTGCAGGATTGCTGCCAGCAGAGACTCGCATTGCTTTCTATGTGAAAGGAGGCCAGTGCCACTCTTAAAGTTTTAAGCGGCCACAAGTCTACGGCTTACCATGTTTGCCAGCTAGACAAAGTCCGGTGTCCTGCCCCGCTCCTCAGCTCGCCACAGCAAGACCGCAGGCACTGTACGCGAGGGCCGAAAATTCGACCTTGTCCTCAGTGCGCGTGTGATAGGTGCTCTGCATGGTCTTGTTCACAGAGAAAGACTATGTTCTCTGTTCACAGATACATTGCTCTGTCTCAGGAATTCACTCCCTTTTTCCAATTCCCACAGCCACATCTGCCCAGAGGCTAGCGCACATTAGGAGGAGGAAGAAGAGGACACGAGAAGACATGTTTGCTGAACTAATGGGATGCTCCCGAGCACAGGCAGCCCAGCAGACACAGTGGAGGGAGAACTTGTCCCAAATGCACCGGGCAAACATGGAACGGGAGGAGAGGTGGCGACAGGAGGACTGGCAGGCTACTCAAACGCTGCTTGGACTAATGAGGGAGCAAACGGACATGCTCCGCCGCCTTGTGGATGTTCTGCAGGACCGGAGGCAGGAGGAGAGAGCCCCGCTGCAGTCTCTCTCTAACTGCCCTGCCCCGCCACCAAGTCCCATACCCCCCTCACCCAAAGTCCAAACACGGAGGGGCGGCAGGGTCCGTGAAAAATTTCACTCCACCCCTGCGGACTGCTCTACCACTAGAAGGCTCTCATTCCCCAAAATTTGAAAAGTCCTTTCCTACCCGCCTCACACAAGACCCCGTCCAAGTTTCACCCCCCCGTTCCATGTGCGGTTGTTAATAAAAAATACGTTTCTGTTCATTACTGTTTCCATCCTCTTCTTTTGGAGGAGAGTCTGTCTGAAGAGGGGGGAAGGGGCTTGGTAATTGGACAGGACAGTCACCTTTAGCAGGGGGCAGGTCCAGCAGCAGGGCACATATACAGTGCAGTGACTAGTTACCCTGGTCAGTCTGGGAGGTGGTTTTCATGTCCTGGGGGGGAGGGGGGGGTTGCTCTGTGACTTTGTGGCGGGGGAGGGCAGTTACAGATCTTATGCCACAGTCTGCGTCCCAGGTTTAAAACATTCCCGCGAAAACAGTAATAAAGACAACGGTGTCCATTAACAAAACAGAACAGATTTTATTTTTTGGGAAGGGGGTGAAGGGGGTATGTAACTGGAGAGGATAGTCGACGGCAACCGGGTAAAGAAACGGGGGCAAGTTCAGCTTCTGTGTCCACAAACTTAAAAGTCACTGGGTACCCTGCTCAGTCTTGAAACTGGCTTTCAAAGCCTCCCGGATGCACAGCGCGTCCCGCTGGGCTCTTCTAATCGCCCGGCTGTCTGGCTGGGCGTAATCAGCAGCCAGGCTATTTGCCTCAACCTCCCACCCCGCCATAAAGGTCTCCCCCTTGCTCTCACAGAGATTGTGGAGCACACAGCAAGCTGCAATAACGATGGGGATATTGGTTTCGCTGAGATCACAGCGAGTCAGTAAGCTTCTCCATCTCCCCTTGAGACGGCCAAAAGCACACTCCACGACCATTCTGCACTTGCTCAGCCGGTAGTTGAAGAGTTCTTGTGCAGTGTCCAGGGCGCCAGTATAGGGCTTCATGAGCCAGGGCATTAGCGGGTAGGCTGGGTCCCCGAGGATCACTGTAGGCATCTCCACATCCCCAACAGTTATCTTGTGGTCCGGGAAGTAAATACCTTCCTGCAGCCGTCTAAACAGACCAGAGTTCCTGAACACGCGAGCGTCATGAACCTTGCCCGGCCATCCGACGTTGATGTTTGTAAAACGTCCCCGATGGTCCACCAGTGCTTGCAGCACCATTGAAAAGTAGCCCTTTCTGTTGATGTACTGGCTGGCCTGGTGGCCCGGTCCCAGGATAGGGATGTGAGTCCCATCTATAGCCCCACCGCAGTTTGGGAATCCCATCGCTGCGAAGCCATCTATGATGGCCTGCGCGTTTCCCAGGGTCACTACCTTTGACAGCAGTACCTTGACGATTGCCTTGGCTACTTGCAGGACAACAACCCCCACGGTAGATTTGCCCACGCCAAAGTGGTTCGCGACTGACCGGTAGCTGTCCGGCGTTGCAAGCTTCCAGAGGGCTATGGCCACTCGCTTCTGGACAGTCAGGGCTGCTCGCATGCGGGTGTCCTTGCGCTTCAGGGCAGGGGACAGCAACTCACAAAGTTCCAGGAAAGTCCCCTTCCGCATGCGAAAGTTTCGCAGCCACTGGGATTCATCCCAGACCTGAAGCACTATACGGTCCCACCAGTCCGTGCTTGTTTCCCGGGCCCAGAATCGCCGTTCAACAAAATCCACATGCCCCATTGCCACCGTGATGTCCTGGGCGCTGGGGCTCGTGGTTTCTGACAGCTCTGTGCTACTCTCCGACTTCTGGCCCTCACGGCGGTGCTGTAGCCTCCTCGCCTGATTTCTCTGCATCTGCCTCAGGGAAAGGTGTATGATAAGCTGCGAGGCGTTGAGAACGGCCACAACTGCAGCGATGGTCGCAGCGGGATCCATGATCGCAGTGCTGTGGCGTCCGCGCTGTCACTGATCAAAAAGTGCGCGAACTGATTTCCCGCCGGCGCTTTCAGGGAGGGAGGCAGGGCGGTAGTGACTGACGGATGACGACAGTTACCCAAAAGCACCCTCGCCACATTTTTTTACCCAGAAGGCATTGGGGGCTCGACCCAGAATTCCAATGGGCAGCGGGGACTGCGGGAACTGTGGGATAGCTGCCCACAGTGCACCGCTTCCAATGTCGACGCTTGCCCCATTAGTGTGGACTCACAAAGTCGAATTACTGTCCTTAGTGTAGACACACACGTTCGACTTTCTAATATCGATTGCACATATTCGATTTAACTAAAATCGAACTACTCTCGTAGTGTAGACATACCCTAACAAATTTATTTGAGCATAAGCTTTCGTGGGCTACAGCCCACTT
>NW_020708444.1:0-1079 GCF_002925995.2 Terrapene triunguis
ACCCGGTCAGTGCAGGAGGCGGGGCGGGCACCGAGCCGCCCTCGCAGTGGGCTGTGCGCGGAGCTTGCCACGAGCAGCGCAGAGCCGCAGCATCCGCTCCTCCACCATGCACGGGCTCTGCCGCTGCCTCTGCACCGCAGAGCGCTCCAAGGGGCCCGTCCGCCAAACCGTCCGCATCAAAGTTGTCTGCAGGGAGGGAGGGGAGTTGCGGGCCACCATGCTGCGCCCCCCCTCGCTCCTCTGGCCATGCCGCCCCCTCCCCATGGCTCCTCCAGGCGTGCTGCCCTCCCTTGCCTGCAGGAGCCCAGCCCCGCCCGGCAGTCCAAGCTTCAGAGCGGCGCGTGGGCCCCACTTTTGGAAAATGTGCTGAGGGGAAGCGGCTGCTTCCCCTGCACCCCACTAGCTACGCTACTGGCTCGTTTGTGATTCTGGAACTGCATGGGCACCTGTGCCGCTGAGCTTGCCATGCTGACCAAACAGGAAATGAAATTCAGAATTTCCCAGGGCTTCTCTTGTGTACCTGGCTAGTGCATCGGAGTTCAAAGTGCTGTCCAGAGCGGTCACATTGGAGCACTCTGGGATAGCTCCTAGAGGCCAATACTGTCGAATTGCATCTGCACTACCCCAAATTCCACCCAGCAAGGTCGGTTTTAGCAATACTCCCCTCGCCAGGGAGGAGTACAGCAGTCGACTTTAAGAGCCCTTTAGGTTGATGGAACGGGGTTGGATGTGTAGACACGTTGCTTATAAAATCGACCTAACGCGGCTAAATTCGACCTAACCTCATAGTGTAGACCAAGGCTTACTAAAGTCAAGATATGCCACATCTACAGCTTCCTCCCTATCCACAAGACTTGTTATCAAGTCAAAGAAAGCTATTAGGTTGGTTTGACATGATTTGTTCTTGACAAATCCACATTGACTGTTACTTATCACCTTATTATCTTCTAGGTGTTTGCAAATTGATTCCTTAATTATTTGCTCCATTATCTTTCTGCAAAAAGAACAGGAGTACTTGTGGCACCTTAGAGACTAACAAATTTATTTGAGCATAAGCTTTCGTGGGCTACAGCCCACTT
>NW_020708445.1:0-2159 GCF_002925995.2 Terrapene triunguis
CTGAGCAGGGGCTAATTAGGTGCCTCTGCACCAGCACCCTGCTACACACCTCCCCCCTTAAGCTGGTGCCAGGCCTGGTCTTCCTCGGCCTCGCTTTCCTCGTCCTGGGATTGGGCCTCCTGCCCAGCTGAGGGATCCCCCGGCACCACCCCATGGGGCTTTGGCATGCCCCACCCACAAAAGGTGCATTGGTAGGAGGTGGGGCACCCCCCATGTCCACACTCACCCAGAGGTCCTCGCACCAGTCACATGGTTGGGCCGGCCGCCCCGGAGGCTCCCCTTCCTTTTCTAGTGGGGGTGACGGCTCAGAGCTCGCTGTCCCGAGTCGGCCCTCTGACTCTGGTCCAGGCCCTCTATCCCTTTGATGTTGGGCCTCCCCCTGTTGGGTTTCTTCCACCCTCCCCGGGGGTCCCCCCCCCCCGGGTGGTCCTGCCCGGGAAGCTCGCCTTGCTCCTCAGTTACTCCGTCAGGCTCCCTATTTTGGCTTGGTTGTCTAGGCTGCTCGGCTTTTCCCCCTGGAGGTCGTGGGGCCTCCCCTTGCCCCGGATCCACCTCCACCAGGGTCTTGCCCTCTCTTTCCAGGGTTCTCTTTCCCCCTTTCTTCAACGGTCCCTTCTCCGTGGTCTCTCTCCCCTGCTGGGGAGGGCGCCAGTCCAGCCCCAGGACCACGGGGTAGGCCAACCCCTCTATTACCCCCACCCGCTTCCAGGTAAACCGTCCTTGCACTTCAAGGGGTACCTGGGCCACGGGACAATATTCTACTAACATGCGTTCCCCAGGGATGAGCCAATGCGGCTTCACTAAGCGCTGCTGTATGAGGGAGCGAGTGGAGGCTGTATCCACTAGATCCCTCTGGGGCCTTTTCCGAACCGGGATAGTGGCCAATCCGCGCCTCTTTTTCCGCCCCCCCCCAGTCTTAGTCCATCCACAAAATTCAGCTGCCCCACACTCCGTCACCGGGCAATCCCGGCTTTTATGTCCCAGCTGTCCACACCGCCAGCATACGAGCTGCCCCGGGCGGCTAGGGGTCCCCTTGGGCTCCTCCCGTCGCCTGTCTACCGGCTTCACCCCGGCATGCTCACGGGGTTTCCTTCCCCCCTCTGTGTCCCGCGGGGCTCGATGCTCCCTTGGTGGGAAGTCAGCCTCTTCATACTCCTCCGTTCTTTGCACGACAGCTTCTACGGTGGCCGGCTGATGTCGCCGCACCCAAACCCACACACTATCGGGAAGGCACTGGATAAACTGTTCAAGGATCACCTGATCCATTATCTGTCCCACGGTGTGGGCATCGGGTCTCAACCACCGTGTTGCCCAATCTGTTAATTTTTGAGCAAAGGCCCGGGGTCGTACGCCCCCCGCCCACCGGGCTGCCTGAAACTTCTGCCGATATTTATCAGCCGAAAGCCCGAGGCAGTCCAAAATCGCTGCCTTCACGGCATCATGGTCCCTGGCTTGGGCATCCGTCAGGGCCATATACACAGCCTGTGCCTCCCCCGCAAGATAGGGGGCCAGCCGCAGGGCCCAGGTTGTCTGGTTCCATCCCGCACCCAGGGCCACCTGCTCGAAGGTACCCAAAAAGGCGTCGGGGTCATCTGCTGGGGCCATCTTACAGAGACTGAGGCCCGGGGCCCGGGTGCCATCTCCCCCAGCAGGACTCACCAGCTTTTGCAGGAGCTGCTGCTGCACTGTCGACTGCTCCTTGATGAAGTCCTGTAGGGCCCTCTGTTGCTCTGCCTGCCAAGCGAGTACAGCCTGCCTCTCCACCTGGTGGGACTGCTGGAATGACTGCAGTGCTTTCTGCATCTGTCTGTTGCTCGGTGAGCCACTGCAGGGTGCTCTCCATTGCCGGGTCGCCAAACTGTGTCTTTTGCACTAGATCCCGGACAAGCCCCCACTTGTAACAAGTCCTCTGCCCGGCCTTCTTCCTGGGGCCCACTGGCTGCCCCAATAAAGCACAGAGAGGCTTTTCCTTCTGCAGCACCCATGGCTTTATTTACAGACTTCTCCCACCACCAGTGATATACTATATACAGTTTGCAGGCCTTACAGTCTCCACTTCCACCCAGAGCCTGCCCTCAGCCCAGAGACGGACCTTCCCCTGGCCATCCCCCGCTTCCTTCTGGCTGCCAGCCGGCCTTTATAGCCCTTGAACCCTCAGG
>NW_020708446.1:0-3314 GCF_002925995.2 Terrapene triunguis
TCTCTGTACACAGAGAGCTGTTACCCTTCCCTTCATAGTTATGACACGCCCCCCAAATCACAGATAGTGTTGGACGTTCGGTTCCACACTGGCTGTGATTTTTTCCTGGAGTTCTGTGTCAATGGAGTGGTATGCCCGTTCGGTCCGTCCTGGAGTGGCTGAGAAAATCGGTGCAAAGCTTGTGCACAGCTCCTTGATCTGCTGTTGCTGCAGACGTCCCAGGGTCGTGGAGAGGTTCACCTCTTCCACGCCACCATTTCTTTTTCCTTTGTAGTAGACACCTGCAGGCCACTCCGCGTTATTTGTTTCCTGGGCTGTAAACTGGCAAACGTTTAATCCTCTGGAATAAAAGGGCTTAAGAGAATTAACATGGTATACCTTAGGCTTTATGTTGGAGGTGGGGGAGGCTATGAGATAGTTAACAGCTCCTAGGCGCTCCTGGACCGTGAATGGTCCTTCCCACGACGCTTCCATTTTATGGGCCTGGAGCGCCTTTAAGACCATGACTTGGTCTCCTACTTTGAAGGACCGTTCTCTGGAATGTTTATCATACCAGGCCTTTTGCTCTTCCTGAGCATTCTTTAGGTTTTCTTTAGCAAGGGCTAAAGAGTGTCGGAGGGTGTTTTGTAGGTTGCTTACAAAGTCTAGAATGTTAGTTCCTGGAGAAGGCGTAAACCCCTCCCATTGCTGCTTCACCAACTGTAATGGCCCCTTAACCTTGCGGCCATACACAAGTTCAAATGGTGAAAACCCTAAACTGGGATGTGGTACAGCCCTGTAGGCAAAAAGCAACTGCTGCAACACTAGGTCCCAATCATTGGAGTGTTCATTTATGAATTTACGTATCATGGCCCCCAAAGTTCCATTAAACCTCTCCACCAGACCATTGGTTTGATGGTGATGAGGGGTGGCAACCAAGTGATTCACCCCATGAGCTTCCCACAGGGTTTTCATGTTCCCTGCCAGGAAATTAGTTCCCGAATCTGTAAGGATGTCGGAGGGCCAACCTACCCTGGCAAAAATGTCTGCTAATGCCTGGCACACACTTTTAGTCTTGGTGTTGCTTAAGGGTACAGCTTCCGGCCATCGGGTAGCAAAATCCATGAAAGTCAGTACGTACTGCTTTCCTCTGGGTGTCTTCTTTGGGAAAGGACCCAGAATATCCACAGCTACTCGCTGAAATGGGACCTCAATTATGGGTAGTGGCTGGAGAGGGGCTTTAACCTGGTCTTGGGGCTTTCCCACTCGTTGGCACACCTCACAAGACCGGACATAATTAGCAACGTCCTTGCCCATTCCCTCCCAGTGGAAGGACTTCCCCAACCGGTCTTTGGTTCTGTTCACCCCAGAATGGCCACTGGGATGATCATGGGCTAAGCTCAAGAGCTTTACCCGATACTTAGTGGGAACTACCAACTGTCTTTGAGGATGCCAGTCTTCCTGGTGCCCACCAGAAAGAGTCTCCTTGTATAAAAGTCCTTTTTCTACAACAAACCGGGATCGGTTAGAAGAGCTGAGAGGCGGTGGGGTGCTCCGCGCCGCCGCCCAAGCTTTCTGAAGGCTGTCATCTGCTTCCTGCTCGGCCTGGAACTGTTCCCTTGATGCTGGAGACATCAGTTCCTCCTTGGACTGTGGACTGGGGCTTGGTCCCTCTGGAAGCGATGCAGGTGCTGGGGCTGTTTCCATTGACTGTGAACCGCTGTCCGCTGGTGCACTAGGTGGTATTTCAGGCTCTGGCTGAGCCTCTTGGGTAGGGTTATCTGCTGCTTCCGCCAGTTCAGGCTCGCTGGTGCCCTCTGGCATTGGAGTTGTAGACGGTTTTGCAAGAGCTGGACTCAGTGCTGGCAATGGTTCTGGTGCTGGTTGCGTTGCCAGTTCCGGTTCTGGGACTGGCTTTGACTGGGTCTCTGGGATTGGATCCACTACGGTTGTTGCAGTCTTTGGCAGGGGATCCGGTTCCACCACCTGTGTTTGGGTCTCTGGTAACACCGACGGGGCTCTGGTGGACGGCTCAGGAACAGGGATGGGGGTGAAAGCTTGCTTAGCCTGGCTGCGGGTGACTATTCCCACCCTCTTGGCTAGCTTCACATGGTTGGCCAAGTCTTCCCCCAGCAGCATGGGGATGGGATAATTGTCATATACTGCAAAAGTCCACATTCCTGCCCAGCCCTTGTACTGGACATGCAACTGGGCTGTAGGCAAGGTTACAGACTGTGACACGAAGGGTTGAATTGTCACTGTAGCCTCCGGGTTGATGAGTTTGGGGTCCACTAGGGATTGGTGGATAGTTGACACTTGTGCCCCAGTATCCCTCCAAGCGATAACCTTCTTACCGCCCACTCTCAAGGTTTCCCTTCGCTCCGAGGGTATGAGAGAGGCATCTGGGTCTGGGGATCGTTGGTGTGACTGGGGTGTAATGAACTGTAATCGGTTGGGGTTCTTGGGGCAGTGAGCCTTTATATGCCCCAGTTCATTACATTTAAAACATCGCCCTGCTAAGGTATCACCGGGGCGATGTTGGTTGATGGAGACTGGTGTGGTGGGGTGAGAAGGCGTCTGGGGTTTCCCTTGGGATGTGGGTGGGGCCTTGGGTTGTCCCCGGTGGTAAGGTTTTGTTTCGGCTTGCCCCTTCTGATATTCGCTCCAACTGCTACTAGCTTTTTTCTTTTCTGTCACCTCCACCCATTTGGCTCCAATCTCCCCCGCCTCGGTTACAGTTTTGGGCTTCCCATCTAGGATGTACCTTTCTATTTCCTCAGGAACACCCTCTAAAAACTGCTCCATTTTTACTAGGGAAAGCAGATCTTCCAGAGATTTAACATTTGCTCCTGATACCCAGGCATCACAATTTTTGTCAATGTGGTAGGCATGCCGGGTAAATGACACATCTGGTTTCCACCTTAGGGCTCTGAACCGCCGACGGGCATGCTCGGGTGTTAGCCCCATTCTGAGTCTGGCCTTGTTTTTAAAAAGTTCATAACTGTTCATGTGTTCCTTAGGCATTTCAGCCGCCACCTCTGCTAAGGGTCCACTGAGCTGCGGTCTCAGCTCTACCATGTACTGGGGTGGAGGGATGCTGTATCCAAGGCAGGCCCTTTCAAAATTTTCTAAGAAGGCCTCAGTATCATCGCCTGCCTTGTAGGTGGGGAATTTCCTGGGATGGGAAGTGGTACCTGGAGAGGAGTTGTTAGGATGGTCTGATGCATCCTGCCTAGTCCTTGCTGCTTCCAGTTCCATCTCTTTTTCTTTCAGCTCCATCTCTCTTTTATGGGCCTCCTGTTTGGCTTTTTCTTCTCTTTCATGGGCCTCCTGTT
>NW_020708447.1:0-1041 GCF_002925995.2 Terrapene triunguis
CTCTCTTATGCAAGGGGAATTTTAATTAAACAGAAGTAGAATTTGGCATATGTAGGAGCTGGATTTTATAATGTACTATGAGAATTAATGTATGATTTGATTTCATCTTGTCAGCCACCCTTTTTGAATAGCAGAAAGGAATAACAGACCAGAACAATCCTTATGACTAATTATGGTCATCCTTTTGTTTTAGAATAAGTTATAAAGCTACTATGGTTTCCTATATGTATTACAAATTAGGAAGTAAGAGACAGGATTCTCTATTGTGTCTATGTTAAGTAGATTAGAGGAACATTGAAGGCCTGGGTCTCAATGTAAATTGTCTTGGTTATTGATTGTAAAACTTAGCAAGGTTTAATTTGCAATGCCCTTTTGCTCAATATAAAATACTACTGTTTGTATTCTCAATCTGTTTGTGTGAATGAGGAATGTATGCATCAGGAAAAGATAAGGTGTGAAGGCCATTGTTATAGCCAGAGTCAAGGAAGGAGGAGTGAAGAAACTTAAAGAACATCAAAGAATCATCAACGCGCATCCATAATGAAGGGCAGATTGATGACCCTGAGGTAAAGGCTGGCACCCCTAAAGACAATTGATTAAATCGGAAACAAAGGACAGGATGACCCTCTCGGAGGTGTATTGAAATGTTTACACCAATTAAGAAGTTACTGGTCACAAAGTGACACAGCAAAATCCATAGGCTTCAACAGAGAAGAAAACCTATAAGAACAGGGTGCTTTGCCATAGGACTTTGGGTTCGTCTTGCCACACTCCAGGAGCATCGGATCGCGACCGATAGAACCCCGCTCCCCTCTGCGACCAATCTGGCTGGCCACTAGATTGATCCAGACTCTGGACTGGTAACTATAAACATCACTGCAGGACTGTGTGTGTGTGTGTCTAAAAAGCATATGCTAACTGTGGTATTCTCAATAAATGCTATGTGTATTTACCTTCCTCTATAAAGATCCCGTGTGCTTTGTATGAGCATAACAGCAGCCACATGTGGGGTGGAAGTTAACCTATGTTTAATAGCACAGC
>NW_020708448.1:0-2045 GCF_002925995.2 Terrapene triunguis
GTGACATTTAGTGGAAGAGTTGGTCACATGCTCTGTTCTTTAAGGATGAGTCAGCATGAGTTAAAGAAGCTAAAGGTTCCAGAGTTTAGCAGGAGAAATATGTGAAACAACAACTAATGAGAACTGGGAGTTCCTTCTCTTCACCCAACAACTGGCCATAAAAGAAAGCTCTATAACTAAATAGTATCAAGTAGGGGAATGTTTCCATATTTCTTTTGGTATATTTCTATATAGCCCTGGAACCAGACCGGCAATTCGATAGGAATCTATAAAGTGATTGTGATTATCTTCTTGAAAACCCCTTTTAGTTTCTCTTGTTTAATGCTTTCATGGTTTTAAAAAAAAATTAAGCTGTCTATCATCCAAGTTAGGGAACCTTAGCTGCCCAAATAGACTCTTTGCGTGTATTTTTCAGAAGTGTCCCATTGGCTTACCTGACTCATTATAGCTCTGGTAGAGAGAGAAGCAAATGCTACAGATGTGGGACAGATGTGCAGCTACCAGAAGGGAAATGGTTTCAGTCAGAAGCAGAACTCCTGGATTCTATTGCCTGCACCAGAACCAAGTGACCCTGTGACCTTAAATAAATCATTAACCTCCCCATAGCTTAGCTTACCCATTTGTCAGTTGGATGTAATGATGCTGAAGCGCCTCACAGGAGTGAGCTATAAGGTCAGCCATAAATGGAAGCTGCCCTAGGACTTGTTGGCAACCACATTTCCTCCCCTGACAGTGTATGGCTGAACGGTTGCCACTGATACAGCAAGGGGAGGCCCTCGTTACTCAATCCATAGCAGACTAACTTGATCAATAGTGGCATAGCGGTTCCAACTGCACGTGATGTTGCTGAGCTTGAGAAAGTAGTAGCTTTTAAATGATGTGTACTACAATAAACTTGTGCTTTGGCTTTGTTACCATTATAACATTGCAGTATCCTTGCAGAGTGAATGAGCTGATGTTGGATTTGACCTCCCCAAACATGGGTCTCAATTCAGGGAAGCATTCCCTATTCAGGAAATCACTGAGACTTAAGCATGTGTTTTAAGTGCTTTGCTGAACAGGGATGGACTGAAGCACATGCTTCCCTGGGTTGTTACCTCTGGGCTTAGTGAGAGGCATGGATGCTTATCTGAAATCAGATCCATCTCTGTCATAACCATACAGCTAAGGGTAGCAAAAAATCCCTCCTTACCCTGTAAAGGGTTAAGAAGCTCAAATAACCTGACACCTGACCAAAAGGACCAATAGAGGGAGAAGATACTTTCAAATCTGTGGGGGAAGGTTTTTGTTTTGTGTTCCTTTGTGTTCTCTCTGGGTCAGCGAGGAACCAGGGCAGGGAAAATACATCTCCCTAAGCCATATCTGAACTAAGCATCTAATATTACAGAAATAGTAAGTAATAGCAAGGAAATGCATTAGATTATCTTTTGTTTTAGTTTGTGAATTTTCCCTGTCCTAAGAGGGAGGTTTATCCCTATTTTTGTAACTTTAAAATTTTGCCTAGAGGGGAAATCCTCTGTGTTTTGAATCTGATTACCCTGTAAATTACCTTCCATCCTGATTTTACAGAGGTGCTTCTTTTACTTTTTCTTTATAATAAAGTTCTGTTTTTTTAAAGAATCTGATTGGGGTTTTTAGTGTCCTAAAAACCCAAGGGTCTGGTCTGTGCTCACCTTGGTTACTCTCAAGCCTCCCCAGGAAAGGGGGTGAAGGCACTTGGGGGGAAATTTTGGGGAAACAGGAACTCCAAGTGGTCCTTTTCCTAAATCTTTGTCTAACTCACTTGGTGGTGGCAGCAATACCGTTCCAAGGACAAGGAAGAATTTGCCTTGGGGATGTTTTTAACCTAAGCTGGTAGAAATAAGCTTAGGGGGTCTTTCATGCGGGTCCCCAAATCTGTACCCTAGAGTTTAGAGTGGGGAGGGAACCCTGACAATCTCTATTAGTGCATTTTCCAGTTTTCAGCTGAGGGTGCCTTTGGTTTCTGTGCCAGCTATATTTTATCACTCTAAAATGCTGTGTAATGCTACATCAATAAATTCTGT
>NW_020708449.1:0-1094 GCF_002925995.2 Terrapene triunguis
CAGCTTCCATTATACAGTTCAGGAACCTTGGCATTTTGTATGGGAGGGTTTTTTTCTCCATTTTTACTCTGATGGGGGCTACTCACATGAATCAGGTTTGTGGAATTGGGCCTCTTAGACTGTAAATTCTTCCAGGCAGAACCATATCATATTATTCCTTCACGTACCATGCACACTGTTGCTGAAATTATAGAAACACTCATATCTTAATGCTATTACCATTGAGTGTCACGTTGAGTTAAAAAGGTTCATTGCCTTTGAAATAGCATATATGTAACTTGAGCCAGGAGGAACCAGAAAACTGAGGCCTGGTCTACACTTACCCCCCAATTCGAACTAAGGTACGCAACTTCAGCTACGTGAATAACGTAGCTGAAGTCGAAGTACCTTAGTTCGAACTTACCTCGGTCCACACGCGGCAGGCAGGCTCCCCCGTCGACGCCGCGGTACTCCTCTCGTATAGCTGGAGTACCGCAGTCGACGGCGATCACTTCCTGGTTCGACTTATCGCGTCCAGACAAGACACGATAAGTCGAACCCAGAACTTCGATTCCCAGCCGCCGAACTAGCGGCTGGGTGTAGACATACCCTGAGATAGGTAAACAGAGTTCTATCAAAAGCAACAGAGTCTCCTGTGGCACCTTTAAGACTAACAGATGTATTGGAGCATAAGCTTTCGTGGGTGAATACCCACTTCGTCAGAAGCTCTAACAATGGTTGAATGCCAGCTGAGACAACCAAGATAGTTGTCAAGGAAAGCCAAAGGTGTGTAATGCTCGCTATCTGGGGGACCTTAGCTGCCCAAATGGATCCTTTGGGCTCCATTTTCAGAAGCGCTCAGCACTGCAGCTTCAAGTGACATAAGATGTAATTGTGGGTGCTCAAAACTTTCAAAAATCAGGCCCTAGGAGAGCCTCCAGTTGAGCACTCAAAATTCTTGAAAATGTTGTCCTAGGCTATGATCCTGCAAACACCTACACACATGCTTAAAATTAAGCACATGAGAGTTCCCATCAATGTCCATGAGATGCTCATGTGCTAAGGTTATTTACATGCAAAAACGAATGCAGAATCAGGGATTAGGTCTACATTAC
>NW_020708450.1:0-8826 GCF_002925995.2 Terrapene triunguis
TGTTTGGTTAGACATTTCAGAGACTGTTTTAGTTTTCCAAGGCTAATTCTAGAAAGTATGTCCTGGAGTCCATGCAGGGGAATGAACACAGAGTTAGACGTTCCTAGTCCTTTTGGTTTGGCCACTGAATTCAGTGGGAACAGTTAGACTGTCAGACAAGTGCTCTTGGAGGCCAGAGATGGGTGAATGTAGAATTCTCTTTTGTCACTGGTGGGGGACGGGGGCAGATATCCCGAGTGTGGGATATTGTTTGTAGCCTTTGTGGGAATAATGTATTTTTGTGTTGTCCATTGGGGTAAAGAAAGTATGTTTAAGAAGCCTGTGGGTTACTTTTTGGGGCTTGACAAATTCACTTGTTTGGCACCTCAGACAGCTGATTAATCTGCCGTGAGAGGGAGATTTTCCTAATGTCATTCTTGGGCTAGGTCAAGCTCTCAGGAGAGCAGTGGGCTCTCTCATAAAGGCTCATGATCACCTGGTACTTGTGACCCCCGAGTGTCACTAAAGCCTTGGAACGGTCATAACATAAGAAATGACTGGATTTATTTGGGCATCAGTAGTTTAGTAGTTGGTGTTTGTAAATCAGTGGTGGAGGCTGGATGGTAGCCAAAGACTCATAAAGGTGATTCAGTTGTCCAGAGGGCAGGTTTGTGTTAGGCCATGTCTACACTAGCACTTATGGTGACAAAACTTTTGTTGCTCGGGGGTGTGAAAAAAACCACCCCCCGAGCGACATAAATTTTGCCAGCATAAGCGCTTGTGTGCACAGCACTATGTCGTTGGGGGACGCGCTCCTGCTGACACAGCTGCTGCCGCTCATTGAGCTGGTTTTTTTATGTCCACAGGAGAGCTCTCTCCCGCTGGCATAACGCGGCTACACGGGCACTCCCGCACTGGCACGGATGTATCAGTACAGCTATGTCGCTGTAAGCTTGTAAGTGTAGACATGGCCTTAGTCTGTGGCTTGCATGTAATGCAGACCTTTTAGTAATGTTTTATGAGATCTTATAAAAATGTTTTCTGCCGGAGTATTTAGCACTGTGGCCTTGTTCCACCATGGGAAGGAAAAGCATCCTAACCAGAAAGGTCCTCAGGATTTCTGTTCTCCTCTTCCGAGGCCTTGCATTGTGCTGAGTTTCTTTGACCTGGTAGGAACTCATCACCACCACTCATGCGTAAGACCTGTGGGCATCTCATGGCATTCCCCCTCACTTAGCTTAGCACACTGTTTCTGCTGCGCGTCTGGTTCCTGCCAGCCTCAGGTGTGAGGCACGTAGCCTGAAAAGTCTAAGCTGGCTATCTCCTGCTTCTCCCAAATCTCTTGTTTTCCACGGGCATCGCACCTTGAGTGGTTTTGAATCTGGTTTTACTCTCTTGGTGCACCAGACACTCCTTTCTTGCTGCTGACACCTCGTTTGTTGCTGGAAGTGTGGTGTTCCCTCCCCTCCTGCAGACCAGAACCAAACTTTGGCTTCTGCTTGAAATTGAACACTGATATTGGCAATTGCTGCTGATTTTCTTCTGCTGCAGATTTCCCAGGTGTTAGGCCCTGGGGTGGTTCCCTGGTCGGGGTACGGGCAGAGCCATGTTGCTGTCTGGAGTGTCAAGAGGAAAAGCTGACCTCAAGAGTGAAAGTTTGGGGAAATTTCTGATGTCTGTGGAACCCCTCAAGTTCGCAAGCTCTCTCCTCCCCCCCCCCCAGTCCCTCAGCCTGGTGCTGAATGCTTGAGGCTCTTGCCCTCGTTATGAAGCCGTTAGCTGAAAGCATTCCTGGGTCTGCACATTTCAGCAGCCATCTATATGGCTCAATGATTCTGCACTTCTCACCTGTAGATCTCAAACCACTCTACAGAGGTAGGTGAGCGGCATTATTCCCGGCTTACAGATCGGGAGGTTAGGAGGCCAACGTTACGCAGTGAGTCAGTGGCAGAATTGCAAATAGAAATTTAAGAAGGCAGGCACCACAGCAGTTCATGCAATCTTGCCCTTGCTGCATTTGCTTTGTATACACAGTCTTAAAGATAAAGACGCTTTGGCCACAAGTGAAGTGAATTTGGTCTCAATGTAATCCCTAGCGAATGTTAACCCACAGCATGAAACCACCCCACGGAAATTGGTACAACTGGGGCCTTGGCTACACTTGCGAGTTGCAGCGCTGTAAAGCCGCCCCCAGCGCTGTAACTCACTCCCCGTCCACACTGGCAAGGCATTTGCAGCGCTGTATCTCCGTGGTTGCAGCGCTGCATGTACTCCACGTCCCCGAGAGGAATAGCGAGTATTGCACTGCTGCTGCAGCGCCAGTGTGGCCGCCCAATGTGCTGTGAATGGCCTCCAGAATTATTCGGCAGTATCCCACAATGCCTGTTCTAGCCACTCTGGTCATCAGTTCAAATTCTACTGCCCTGGCCTCAGGTAACCAACCATATGACTGACCATTTACATTCCCCGGGAATTTTAAAAATCCCCTTCCTGTTTGCTCAGCCCGGCGTGGCGTGGAGTGCTATCAGCGAATCTTTCCAGGTGACCATGCCTCCACGCGCCAAGCGAGCCCCAGCATGGAGCAATGGCGAGTTGCTGGACCTCATCAGTGTTTGGGGGGAGGAAGCTGTCCAGTCCCAGCTGCGCTCCAGCCGTAGGAATTACGATACCTTCGGGAAGGTATCAGAGGACATGATGGAAAGGGGCCATGCAGTGCAGGATTAAAGTGAAGGAGCTGCGGAGTGCCTACCGCAAAGCCCGCGACGCAAACGGCCGCTCGGGTGCTCCCCCCGCGACCTGCCAATTCTACAGAGAGCTGGATGGAATACTTGGGGTTAACCCCACCTCCACTCCGAGCACCACCATGGACACTTCAGAGCCGGTGTCGGGGGGGGAGGAGGAGGAGGAGGAGGAAAACGGGAATGATGGTGGTGGGCCAGATGGAGACACCCGGAATCCCTGGAGCCATGCAGCCAGGAGCTCTTTTTGAGCCAGGAGGAAGGTGGCCAGTCGCAGCGGCCGGTACTTGGTGGAGGACAAACAGAAGATCAGGTTCCCGGTAAGCGTTTATTTTTTCAGGAAGGAATTTTTTCGGTGCGGGCTCTTTGGGAGAGGAGGGTTAGGCATGCATGCCTAGATGCGGAATACTGCATTGATGCGGTTTATCACATCGCGGTAATCGGCCTCGGTAATCTCCTCGAATGTCTCATCCAGAACGTTTGCAATGCGCTTGCGCAGGTTTATTGGGAGAGCCACCGTGGTCCTTGTCCCAGCCAGGCTAACGTGTCCGCGCCACTGTGCCGCAAGGGGCGGTGGGACCATTGCTGCACACAGGCAAGCTGCATATGGGCCAGGGTGGAAGCCACATTGCAGTAGAAGACCTGCCCTTGCTTCCCAGGTCACCCTCATCAGCGAGATATCGTCCAGGACGAACTCCTGTGAAAAATGTTGGGACAGTGTTCAGTGTAGGTGCCCCCTGAAGCTGTTGGCTCTCCCCAAGGCACAGAAACCCAGAGGACAGTGCAGCCCTGAAACAATCGTCCCCCTTACTCACCATTTTGAGGCTCCCGTGGGATATGTGTGCTCTGTTTCGGACAGGGAAATTATGCTATTGTGTAGACCCTGTGTGTTTTCTACTCCTTAAGTGCGGGGGGAATCATTACTCTGTCTGGTATAAACAATGCTGCCTCTGTTAAATGTTGCATTTTGCCTATACAGCTGCATCAACCTTGAGACCTCAGCCGTCCATCTTATCGCCTGCTCAGAGACTGCAAAGACTCAGGAAGAGACCGTGAAAAAGCAAAGAAGACATGCTGCAAGAAGTGATGCGGCAATCTATTAAAGAGAATGAGAAAGCACAGAACTGGAGGGAGAGAGGAAGCAGGATCCGCCAGGAAAATGCAGCGCACCGGCGGCAAAGCACCGCGCACCGGCAGCAAAGCACGGATCGGATCATAAGCATCCTGGAGCGCCAAGCAGACGCTATCCAGGAGCTCGTAGCCATGCAGAAAGAGGAGCAGTACCGCAAATGCAAACGCCACCCCCCCCACAGCCCTTGTCCCAAAACTCTTTCCGTTGTGCCCCACTGTCACCTCCAACCCACTTTCCCCAACTTCCGTGTTCTTCACGCCACCCGCTGCCTCCAACACCAGTATCTTCACCACCCAGCCCTGAAAACTACGACCCTTACCCTCTGCACTCAACCCCCATCACCATGCAGTATAGCTATCCTGAAGTGCAGCACTCACTGCACAGCACACCAGACAGGACATACGCAAATCTGTGATTGTACCGTTCCCCACTCCACCCCCTTGTTTCTTTTCAATAAATACTTTTTTTTTCTTTTCAATAAATGGATTTTTTGGCTTTGAAAACATTCTTTCTTATTGCATAAAGTAAAAGACTCCTTAGCCCAGGAAATAAACAGGCACAGCAAGTCTGCTTGTCTGCTTAGCAAACACTGATTCCTAAAGATTGGAACTACTGCACTTCACTCCCGTGCAGGGCACCAGATATCACTGCTGGTTTTCAGCCTCAAATTGCTCCCTCAAGGCATCCCTAATCCTTGCAGCCCCGCGCTGGGCCCCTGTAATAGCCCTGCTCTCTGGCTGTGCAAATTCAGCCTCCAGGTGTTGAACCTCAGAGGTCCATGCCTGAGTGAACCTTTCACCCTTCCCTTCACAAATATTATGGAGGGCACAGCACGCGGATATAACCGCGGGGATGCTGTTTTCGGCCAAGTCCAGCTTCCCATACAGAGATCGCCAGCGGGCCTTTAAACGGCCAAAGGCACACTCCACAGTCATTCGGCACCGGCTCAGCCTGTAGTTGAACCGTTCCTTGCTTCTGTCAAGGCTCCCTGTGTAGGGTTTCATGAGCCATGGCATTAATGGGTAAGCGGGATCTCCAAGGATCACAATGGGCATTTCAACTTCCCCTACCGTGATCTTCCGCTCTGGGAAAAAAGTCCCGGCTTGCATCTTCCTGAACAGCCAAGTGTTCCGAAAGATGCGTGCATCATGCACCTTTCCAGGCCAGCCTGTGTTAATGTCAATGAAATGCCCACGGTGATCCACAAGCGCCTGGAGAACCATAGAGAAATACCCCTTCCGATTAACGTACTCGGATCCTAGGTGGGGTGGTGCCAGAATAAGAATGTGCATCCCATCTATCGCCCCTCCACTGTTAGAGAACCGCATTTGTGCAAACCCATCCACTATTTCCTGCACGTTACCCAGAGTCACGGTTCTTCTGAGTAGGATGCGATTAATGGCCTTGCAAACTTGCATCAACACGATTCCAACGGTCGACTTTCCCACTCCAAACTGGTTTGTGACTGACCGGTAGCTGTCTGGAGTTGCCAGCTTCCAGATTGCAATAGCCACCCGCTTCTCCACTGGCAGGGCAGCTCTCAATCTCGTGTCCTTGCGCCGCAGGGTGGGGGCAAGCTCCTCACACATGAAAGTGGCTTTTCTCATCCGAAAGTTCTGCAGCCACTGCTCGTCATCCCAGACTTCCATGACGATGTGATCCCACCACTTGGTGCTTGTTTCCCGAGCCCAAAAGCGGCGTTCCACGGTGCTGAGCATGTCCGTGAATGCCACAAGCAATTTCGTGTGTACGCGTTACGCGGCTCGATAGCATCGTTGCACTCCTCACTCTCACTGTCACTTTGGATCTTAAGGAATAGTTCGACAGCCAAACGTGACGTGCTGGCGAGACTCGTCAGCATACGCCTCAGCAGTTCGGGCTTCATTTCCCGCAGACAGATCGTGCTGCACAGAAACCGTTGAAAGATGGCGCCAAAGGTGGACGGAAACAAAGGGATTTCTGGGATGCGAAGCGATGCATCACGGGGCGTTGGGACAGGACCCAGAATCCCCCGCACCCACGCCCCCTTCCCACAACCCACGGCGCCAGAATGGGAAGAAGTGCTCTGTGGGATAGCTGCCCATAATGCACCGCTCCCAATAGCGCTGCAATTGCCGCAAATGTGGCCACGACAGAGCGCTGGGCAGCTGTCAGTGTGGACAGACTGCAGCGCTTTCCCTACTCAGCTGCACGAAGTCAGGTTTAACTCACAGCGCTGTACAGCTGCAAGTGTAGCCAAGGCCGGCCGTCTGACCTGGATACAAGTAACTGGCGCTGCTGCCTGCTCAGTGGGGTACCTGCCGCTCTGGGGACTCCTGGGTCCAGGCGCTGACCCCTCAGTAAGCACAGGTAGAAATGCAAGTGCCCAGGCTCCAGTGCCACGTGGTGTGGCAGTGAGCTGCTTTGTGCTGACTAAGAGGTCAGTGGTAATAACTTGAGCGCTCTAGGGAATTAAAATATCTCCTACCAAAGCTGGTTAAAAATGTTCTGATGGAACCCAGGCAACCCCAGGAGGCAGCTGGGGCCAGGCTGAAAAATTCTGCATTTGTTCTCTGGAATTTTTCAGAATTTTTCCTCCTGTGAAAAATCTGGTTTTTTGGTTTGTTTTTGTACTGTTTGTCCCAGTGTAGAATGAAAGATTTCCCCCACCCCTCAACTGAAAGTTTCTACAGGAGGGAGGCTGAGCTGCCCGGAAAACAGGCCCTCCTACTTTGTCAAAGCCCTGCTCCTGGCAGGGGCGTGCAGTAGACTCCCCAGTGCCCACTCCTTGTTTTTCAGCCATCCACCATTCCCATAACGCCTTCCACAAAACACATCACCTGCCTCTCTTTCCCTGACTGAACGCTGTCTCCTCCGCAGCCCCCAGTCAGCAGGTATGGCCAGCAGTTTGGGTCAGGTGTGGGGAAAGAAAGTGATGCATTGAATCTTGGCCTTTGGGGTTGGAGGCCATTGAAAGGTTTGGCAGGATTTCCCAAATTGGCTTGACCCAGCTGTGTCAGGAGGATTTTGGCAGAGGTCTGGAGCTCCCAGGACTGGAATATTAAGGGGGGAGGCTGGATTGAGGGACTCTGACACGTCTGTGTGGTTATGCAGGACTGCAGTAGCTTTGTGGGGTTGCAAGAAATGACTGAGGTACATGAATAGAGCTGTCCGGGGAAATCTTGTTTTGCTATTCCTTGGTTTTGCTAACTTTAGCCTTACTATTATTTATGACTGACACCACAGATGTGAGTGATGCTTTACACAACAAGGAAATCACAAGGTGGAATCCCTGCCCAGAGGAGTTTACAATCTACATTCATAGAACAACAGGAGACAGCAAAACAGGGTGTGTGAGGGTGAAAACAGTACATGCATGCAGGAATGCTGTGAGCTGAGGGTGCCACTGTTTTAAATATATGCAAAATCATAGTTTGCCATGACCAATCCACACTCTGAGTCCCCAGTTTAAAAAATTGTCCCGTGGCAGTTAATCTTATTAAACAACTGAACCAATGGGGATCAGATCTCTTAAATATACAAAATAATCCAGTAATCCTGTGTATTTGCCCTTTGACTGGAGAGCAGGTTTTCATGGAACTCTCCGTAGTCTTCAGTCTCCACTGTGGTTTTAATGGACGCTCCACTCCTAAACTGTTGTGTATCATTCGGCTGCTGTTAAACAGCTGCTGCATTTCATCTCAGAGGTGGCTGTATTTCAGTGTTGGACAAAATAACTTCTATATATATGGTAAAAATCTTTGAGATGCTTCTGAAGGAAAGCTGCTGTATGAACCGTGAGATCACTGTATCGGGTTCTGATTTCAGGACTTGCACCAGAGTAAATGTAGAGTAACTCTCCCGATGTCTGTGAAATGATTTTGGATTTACATCAGTGGAATTGAGATTAGATTCTGGCACATTTTGTCACTACACAATGCTACACTTACAGCGACCATTCTAGCCACAACAGTCATATTCTAGAAAGGTCTTTTGAAAAAAGTAGCATATTATCTTCTGTTAGGACCATACATGCTGTATCACTGCCTCTTCTGTTGTCTGGCAGCCTGGATCAGTGTCGTGGGTGCCACAGAAAATAGGGCAGAGCCCTGGTTTTGTTCTTATGGTGGTAAGATATAATGTGTCTTAATGCAAAATTAAGGTTTTGTCTCTTTAATTTGCATCTGCCTAGTGCATTTTCCTTGTCAACATATATCTGCTCTTGGTGCCAAAGGTTTAAGCTAAACCTAAAAATGTTTAATGAAGTTCAGAATTGTGGTGAAATTCTTCATCCTTCTCCCCCACTTCCCAGTGAATGTGAGCCTTAAGGACAAACTAAGCACATTCCTGTTTGTTTTTCCTTAGTGATTTTGGCTTTTGGAGGGAGATTATGGGTGTCACAGGAATTCTTGTTTGTCGTGCTATATATGGCATTTCTCCTGAGCTGTTCTGATTTATTTCCTCCTGTTCGTGATGGGAGCCCCATTTTTCCACTAGTCATACTGTGCAGACACACATTTTGACCAGACACACGTATCAGGCTGATCACTTCAAGAAGCAAGCTGAAACTGCTCTGAAACAAATCCCAGTGGCTACAGTATTCTGGTTGTCTGCTGCTGTGAAGTTTGTGTGTGTTAGTGTTGTAACAGAGGTGCTGCTTTATGCAGCTACCAGTATATGTTTTTGGGTCTCTTGCCTGGAAAAAGGCTGGTGAATATTAGGGACCACCCCACTGTGTGATTTCAGTTGTGCACAGTATTCTCTCATGGGAAGTGGTGGACAGGAGAAAAGGTGACCTTGTGGTTGTAGTAGAAGACTAGAAGTTGGGACACCTGGGTACCTTTCCCAGGTCTGTTACAGACTGGCTGTGACCTTAGACACCTCTCTGCCGCAGTTTACTCATTGGTAAAATGGGGATAATAATTCTGACCCACCTTGCATTATTATGTGTTGTGACAAAGTTCCTCCTCTATCTTGGTGGGTCCTGCGCTTATTGGC
>NW_020708451.1:0-4415 GCF_002925995.2 Terrapene triunguis
GGTGGCAATAACCGTGCCATCCTGATGCAGCCAAGCATGGCAGTCAGTCAGCCATCATGCCGCACGTTCACTTGCTCTATATGTAAATATTTCATGTTATGAAACAGTCCCTCCACTCTCTGGCCTAGTTTTTGGTTGAGTGCCTTCTGTTTCCAGGTAGGATGGAGTTCCTGGTGTCTGGGCTGCCATTTCGCAATGGAGTTCTCGCCTCGCTCCTCTGTCTTTAACCTCGTTTCATTTGTCCACCGGACTGGAAAGTGATGACAGGTGACTCCCTGAAGCTCCAAGCCAAGCCTAATGCGCTATGGCAGGATTTCTATTGGTCTGTCTCAAACACAAATCCAAAAGCCCAAGCAACCGGTGCCACTGCAGCTTTCAGAGAAAAAAGCATTAAACGAAAAGGTGAGCTTTCAGAGCAGGACAGAGACGGGCATCTGCATGGAGGTAAAATATTCATCAGGCATGTTCTTTATACTTCAGGCCGTGGGAAGTTCAAAGGAACAGCACCGTTCTCCTTAACCTTGTGTGACAAAGTTCCTCCTCTATCTTGGTGGGTCCTGTGCTTATTGGCAGATTTTCTTGCCTCAGAGATTCACCATGTGGGTTGGGGAACAGCCCAGAGACCTTCCCCTCTGGAAGAACCCACAGTCCAGGTCAATTGGGAGGTTTGGGGGGAACCCAGGTCCGCCCTCTACTCCGGGTTCCAGCCCAGGGCCCTGTGGACTGCAGCTGTCTATAGTGCCTCCTGTAACAGCTGCATGACAGGCAGGGCCGGCTCTGGCTTTTTTGCCGCCCCAGGCAAAAAAGCCTCCGGCCGCCCCCCCCCCCTGGGCGCGGGGGGGGGCGGCCGGAGCCCCGGGGGGGGGGCGGCGAGCCCCGGCGGGGGCTCCGCTCTCCCCCCGGCGGCCGGGGGGAGGGCGCTGGGGGGGGAGGGCGGCCGGAGCCCCGGGGGCAGGGCGGCAAGCCCCAGCTGGGGCTCGGCTCTCCCCCTGGCGGCCAGAGCGCAGGGGGCAGGGCGGCGAGCCCGGCTGTGGCCCCGCTCTCCCCGCCGGCCGGAGCGCCGTGCCGCCCCCCTCCAGGTGCCACCCCAAGCACAAGCTTGGTGGGCTGGTGCCTGGAGCCGGCCCTGATGACAGCTACAACTCCCTGGTCTACTTCCCATGGCCTCCTCCAAACACCTTCCTTAGTCTCACCACAGGACCTTCCTCCTGGTGTCTGATAGCGCTTGTGCTCCTCAGTCCTCCAGCAGCACACCCTCTCACTCTCAGCTCCTTGCACCTCTTGCTCCCAGCTCCTCACACTCACACCACAAACTGAAGTGAGCTCCTTTTTAAAACCCAAACCCAGGTGCCCTGATTAGCCTGCCTTCATTGATTCTAGCAGCTTCTTCTTAATTGGCTCCAGGTGTCCTAATTAGCCTGCCTGCCTTAACTGGTTCTAGCAGGTTTCTGATTACTCTAGTGCAGCCCCTCCTCTGGTCACTCAGGGAACAGAAAACTACTCATCCAGTGACCAGTATATTTGCCCTCTACCAGACTCCTGCACCCCACTGGTCTGGGTCTGTCACACTTGTCTTTAGTTGTCTGCCTGCATTTGTCCTGGCTATCTCATTGCTTTTGCCCAGCTGGAGTGGGGTCCTCAGCCTTTCGGGGCTCAGTGCACAAAGAGACCTTGCATGAAGTCACAGAAATAAGAGATGGGAAGGGTTAGTGGTCCCCTGGAGTTCATACCTCTTTCTGGGTGAGGACTGTTTCCATTGTCAGACAGGGTGGATTGATTGAAATCAAGGCAATTTAAATCACCAAGTGGAAAGTCTCGATTTAAATAATCATTTTAATCAATTTTTCCATTTGTACTTCAGTTATTTTCTAAAGGAAAGTGCATTCTCATTGGTTGATATCGCCATTAAACAACTTGATTTGCAACTCATTAGAGCCTTTACACTAATTTAGTATATTACACTACACATACATTTATTAAGCAATTATATAGCTCAATATTTTCAGATTCTTATTAATTGTGTATACCTTTAGTATGTTAGAAAATGGTAAATGATATTTACTTATTTACTTATTTACTAGATAATTAACTTTTTGCTTATGATTTGTGTCAAGCTGCATTAGAATGGTAACTGGAATTTAATTAAACACACAACATCATGTAAAAAAAAATTTATTAAACAAAATAACCTTAAATGTTTTGTTTACATAAACTTCTCTTATCAAAGCATGTTCCACATTTACAACTAAATTATAATAAGTTTAGGTCTTAACATATTTTTTATTAAACTCAGATTTCATTATAAACAAGTTTTAAAAAAAAACCTTATAATTTAAATAATCAAAAAATAAATTTAAACAACGTAATTCTGATTTATCTATTTATTTTAAATAATTGATGTTTATCCACGTTGCTGTCAGGAAACACTTCTTGGTGTCCATCCTAAATTGAGAAATTCGAAGCTTAACTTTCTCCCATTGCTCTAAATTATCCCTCCTTGGGATACACTTTTTAGACTTTTGTCCTCACTTAGCCAAGCTAGATAGATTCAGCTCTTAGAAATCTCTCCTTAGAAATCAATCCCTTCAGCACCAATCCCTCGGCTCTTCTCTATATCTTAGAATCACAGACCCACAGGGCTAGAAGGGACTGCAAGGGTCATCTAGTCTAACCCCTGCCAAGATGCAGGATTTGTTGTGTCTAAACCATCCAAGACAGATGGCTAGAGAGCCTCCTTTTGAAACCTCCAGTGAAGGAGCTTCCATGACCTCCCTAGGCAGTTTGTTCCATTCGCCAATGTTCTTACCGTTAGGAAGTTTTTCCTGAGATGTCATCTAAATCTGCTGTGCTGTAGTGCGAACCCATTGCTTCTCTCTTGCCACAGAGGCCAGGACAAGAAGAACTTTTCTCCATCATTTTTATGGCAGCCTTTCACTGGGATGATTTTGTTGGGAATTGGTCCTGCTTTGAGCAGGGGGTTGGACTAGATGACCTCCTGAGGTCCCTTCCAACCCTGATATTCTATGATTCTATGATTCTATGACTGCTATCATGTCCCCCCTTAATCTCCTCTCTTCCAAACTAAACATACCCAGTTCCTTCAGCCGTTGCTCATCTGGCCAGCATTCCAGCCCTTTGATCATCTTTGTTGCTCGCCTCTGGATCCTTTCTAGTTTCTCGACATCCTTTCTGTACGGCGGTGACCAAAACTGGACATAGAACTCCAGCTGAGGCCTAACCAGCACCGAGTAGAGCGGTGCTGTCACCTCCCGTGACGTGCATGCTGTGCCTCTGTTAATGCAACCTAAAATTGCATTTGCTTTTTTTGCAACAGCATCTCATTGCTGGCTCATGTTGAGGCTGTGATCCACCACAACTCCTAGATCCTTCTCAGCGGTGCTGCTGCCAAGCCAGTTCTCCCACGTTCTTTATTTGTGCATTTGGTTTTTCTTCCCTAAGTGTAGCACCTTCCATTTGTCTCTGTTGAATTTAATTTTGCTGTCTATAGCCCAGTTCTCCAATTTATCAAGTTCTCTTTGAATTTTAGCTCCATCCTCCAAAGTGTTTGTAACCTCCCCACCAGCTTTGTGTCATCTGCAAATGTGATCAGGATGCTCTCTGTTTCTACATCCAGGTAATTAATAAAGCTGTTAAATAACAGCGGACACCGAACAGATCCCTGTGGAACCCTAATGTGTTGTTATTTTTCTGGCAGCGAAGTGCCCATCATCAGCTGTCCAGGGACAGTGTCACCAGTGCTGTGGGAATTGGAGTGTTCTGAGGGAATACTGCCTCAAAAACACTCTTACTTAATACAAAATATAACTCAAATGTTGTTTGCAAAAGAGCTGTATTGATGGGAATTGTGAAGAGAAGGTATCTTTCCCCAGAAATTGCAAAAGTGAAGCATCTCCTTTGTCAAGCAGATTTCTTTGCTGCCCAGATACTGATGTGGTCTGTGTCTCTTGTTTCCAAGCTTTCCAAACTACTGAATACTCATCTTCTACAGTTTGGATCTGGGAGCTGTGCCTTGTACATTTGTTTCCCCACAAGGACTTAGTGATGACCAGATGGTATGTGGTGTGGTAGTGGAGGACAGCGTTTCGTATGCTGCGGGGCTGGTTTCAGATAATTTTCCCTTCAGAGCCCTGATTAATCCTTATAACAATGTCCAACCCACCCAAGGTTCTGATGCTTTAACACAGGCAGCTGCTCGTAAATGTCCCAGGCTCAAAATCTGTGATGAAAAGCGGTTCCTCATGGGGTCGACTCAGCCAGCCAGCCAGGTCCAAGTCCTCTCCTCTAACCAACAGCTGGCTATAGACCTGCCACTGTAGCCGGGGTATCTTAAGCAGCAGTTTTTACCATTGTTTGGTTAGACATTTCAGAGACTGTTTTAGTTTTCCAAGGCTAAT
>NW_020708452.1:0-2866 GCF_002925995.2 Terrapene triunguis
GTTCCTGATTACTCTAGTGCAGCCCCTGCTCTGGTCACTCAGGGAACGGAAAACTACTCATCCAGTGACCAGTATATTTGCCCTCTACCAGATTCCTGTACCCCACTGGTCTGGGTCTGTCACACTTGTGTTTAGTTGTCTGCCTGCATTTGTCCTGGCTGTCTCATTGCTTTTGCCCAGCTGGAGTGGGGTCCTCAGCGTTTCGGGGCTCAGTGCACAAAGAGACCTTGCATGAAGTCACAGAAATGAGAGATGGGAAGGGTTAGTGGTCCCCTGGAGTTCATACCTCTTTCTGGGTGAGGACTGTTTCCATTGTCAGACAGGGTGGATTGATTGAAATCAAGGCAATTTAAATCACCAAGTGGAAAGTCTCGATTTAAATAATCATTTTAATCAATTTTTCCATTTGTACTTCAGTTATTTTCTAAAGGAAAGTGCATTCTCATTGGTTGATATAGCCATTAAACAACTTGATTTGCAACTCATTAGAGCCTTTACACTAATTTAGTATATTACACTATACATACATTTATTAAGCAATTATATAGCTCAATATTTTCAGATTCTTATTAATTGTATATACCTTTAGTATGTTAGAAAATGGTAAATGATATATTGCTTATTTACTAGATAATTAACTTTTTGCTTATGATTTGTGTCAAGCTGCATTAGAATGGTAACTGGAATTTAATTAAACACACAACATCATGTAAAAAAAAATTTATTAAACAAAATAACCTTAAATGTTTTGTTTACATAAACTTCTCTTATCAAAGCATGTTCCACATTTACAACTAAATTATAATAAGTTTAGGTCTTAACATATTTTTTATTAAACTCAGATTTCATTATAAACAAGTTTTAAAAAAAAACCTTTTAATTTAAATAATCAAAAAATAAATTTAAACAACATAATTCTGATTTATCTATTTATTTTAAATAATTGATGTTTATCCACGTTGCTGTCAGGAAACACTTCTTGGTGTCCATCCTAAATTGAGAAATTCGAAGCTTAACTTTCTCCCATTGCTCTAAATTATCCCTCCTTGGGATACACTTTTTAGACTTTTGTCCTCACTTAGCCAAGCTAGATAGATTCAGCTCTTAGAAATCTCTCCTTAGAAATCAATCCCTTCAGCACCAATCCCTCAGCTCTTCTCTATATCTTAGAATCATAGAACCATAGTGTTAGAAGGGACTGCAAGGGTCATCTAGTCTAACCCCTGCCAAGATGCAGGATTTGTTGTGTCTAAACCATCCAAGACAGATGGCTCCAGCCTCCTTTTGAAAACCTCCAGTGAAGGAGCTTCCATGACCTCCCTAGACAGTTTGTTCCATTCGCCAATGTTCTTACCGTTAGGAAGTTTTTCCTGAGATTTCATCTAAATCTGCTGTGCTGTAGTGCGAACCCATTGCTTCTCTCTTGCCACAGAGGCCAGGACAAGAAGAACTTTTCTCCATCATTTTTATGGCAGCCTTTCAAGTATTTGAAGACTGCTATCATGTCCCCCCTTAATCGCCTCTCTTCCAAACTAAACATACCCAGTTCCTTCAGCCTTTGCTCATCTGGCTCGTGTTCCAGCCCTTTGATCATCTTTGTTGCTCGCCTCTGGATCCTTTCTAGTTTCTCTACATCCTTTCTGTACGGCGGTGACCAAAACTGGACACAGTTCTCCAGCTGAGGCCTAACCAGCACCGAGTAGAGCGGTGCTGTCACCTCCCGTGACGTGCATGCTGTGCCTCTGTTAATGCAACCCAGAATTGCATTTGCTTTTTTTGCAACAGCATCTCATTGCTGACTCATGTTGAGGTTGTGATCCACCACAACTCCCAGATCCTTCTCAGCGGTGCTGCTGCCAAGCCAGTTATCCCCCAGTCTGTATTGGTGCATTTGGTTTTTCTTCCCTAAGTGTAGCACCTTCCATTTGTCTCTGTTGAATTTCATTTTGCTGTCTATAGCCCAGTTCTCCAATTTATCAAGTTCTCTTTGAATTTTAGCTCCATCCTCCAAAGTGTTTGTAACCTCCCCACCAGCTTTGTGTCATCTGCAAATGTGATCAGGATGCTCTCTGTTTCTACATCCAGGTAATTAATAAAGCTGTTAAATAGCAGCGGACACCGAACAGATCCCTGTGGAACCCTAATGTGTTGTTATTTTTCTGGCAGCGAAGTGCCCATCATCAGCTGTCCAGGGACAGTGTCACCAGTGCTGTGGGAATTGGAGTGTTCTGAGGGAATACTGCCTCAAAAACACTCTTACTTAATACAAAATATAACTCAAATGTTGTTTGCAAAAGAGCTGTATTGATGGGAATTGTGAAGAGAAGGTATATTTCCCCAGAAATTGCAAAAGTGAAGCATCTCCTTTGTCAAGCAGATTTCTTTGCAGCCCAGATACTGATGTGGTCTGTGTCTCTTGTTTCCAAGCTTTCCAAACTACTGAATACTCATCTTCTATAGTTTGGATCTGGGAGCTGTGCCTTGTACATTTGTTTCCCCACAAGGACTTAGTGATGACCAGATGGTATGTGGTGTGGTAGTGGAGGACAGCGTTTTGTATGCTGCGGGGCTGGTTTCAGATCATTTTCCCTTCAGAGCCCTGATTAATCCTTATAACAGTGTCCAACCCACCCAAGGTTCTGATGCTTTAACACAGGCAGCTGCTCGTAAATGTCCCAGGCTCAAAATCTGTGATGAAAAGCGGTTCCTCATGGGGTCGACTCAGCCAGCCAGCCAGGTCCAAGTCCTCTCCTCTAACCAACAGCTGGCTATAGACCTGCCACTGTAGCCGGGGTATCTTAAGCAGCAGTTTTTACCACTGTTTGGTTAGACATTTCAGAGACTGTTTTAGTTTTCCAAGGCTAAT
>NW_020708453.1:0-5538 GCF_002925995.2 Terrapene triunguis
ACGGGTCTCGTGGTCCGCCGCCTCTTTTGGTTCTTCCCATAGTGAGGCTCCCCCTCGACCTGGAGAAGTCGCGGTCCCTGGCGGCTCTGGGAGTGCAGGCCAGTCCTCCACCGGGTCTTCCCGCATAGGTTCTTCACCTATGGCTGCCTGTCTAGGCTGGGGTATGCTCCCTCCTTTCGCACTCTCTGTGCATTTGGGACATGCCCCGTACGAGCGGGACGAATCCTCTGCCGTCAGGGCTACCTGTCTGGGGCCTCTATAGGTGGGTTGGAGCTTGGCTGCCCCCTCGCAAACCTCCCCCTGCACTAAGGATCCCCCATCCTAGTCTGTTTCCTCGCCCTCCTCCCCCAGCCTGGAGAAGAAATCTGCGTTAGTATGGGCCTTACCCGGGCGGTGGAACACCTGGAAGTCGTAAGGCTGGAGGGCGAGGTACCACCGCATAATTCTAGCGTTGGTGTCCTTCATGCTGTGGATCCATTGCAAAGGGGCGTGGTCTGTGATCAATTTAAAACTGTTCCCCAGCAGGTAGTAACGTAGGGAGTCGATAGCCCACCGGACCGCTAGGGCCTCTTTCTCTATTGTTGAAAAATGTCTTTCCCGGGGGAACAGTTTACGACTTAGGTACAGTACTGGATGTTCTTCCCCGTCCACTTCTTGGGAGAGCACTGCGTCCAAGCCGACTTCGGAAGCGTCCGTTTGAAGTATAAACTCCTTCGTGAAGTCGGGGTGTCGTAGGACGGGTTCTCGAGTGAGCCGTTCCTTTAGTGTGGCAAAGGCTCTCTCACATTGTTCAGACCACTGTACCTGTCGAGGATGGGAGTTCTTCATCAGGTCTGACAAGGGGGCGGCTATAGTTGCGAAATCCAGCACGAAACGGCGATAGTACCCGGCTAGTCCTAAAAACTGACATACTTGCTTCTTCGTCGTGGGGACGGGTACGTCTCTGAGGGCTTGTACCTTGTTAATCAGGGGCGTTAGTTTCCCCCTCCTATCGTGTATCCCAGATAGGTCACTTCTTCTTGGCCTAAATGGCATTTCGCCGGGTTAGCCGTTAGGCCGGCCGCTCTGAGGGCCTGTAACACCTCTGCCAGGTGGTGTAGGTGGCTCTCCCAGTCGAGGCTGTAAACCACAATATCGTCTATATAAGCCGCCGCGTATTGGTTGTGGGGTTGGAGGACCTTGTTCATCAAGCGCTGGAACGTGGCCGCCGCTCCGTGTAACCCGAACGGCATGGTTATGAACTGGAAGAGGCCGAAAGGTGTGGGGAAGGCCGTCTTCGCACGGGAGTTTGGTGTAAGGGGGATCTGCCAATATCCCTTAGTTAGGTCTATGGTTGACAGACACCGGGCTCCCCCGAGGCGCTCCAACAGTTCATCCACTCTCGGCTTTGGATATGCATCGAAACGGGAGATAGCGTTAACCTTTCGGAAGGCGATGCAAAACCGGGTCATCGCGTCCGGTTTCGGGACTAGGACGATAGGGCTTCGCCACTCGCTCGTCGATTCCTCTATCACTCCCATCTCTAACATCGTCTCTACCTCCCGTTGAACTGTATTCCACATTTTCTTGGGTAACGGCCGGTGGTTGTCCGTTACCCTCTTCCCGGGGTCGGTGGCGATATGATGACTCATTAGAGTTGTCCGGCCGGGCCGGGCCGATAAAACATCTGGAAACTCCTCCACCATCTGTTGTAGTTGCCCCCTCTGTCTGGGGTTGAGGCCTGACCCCAACATGGCCGGTCCGGGGTCGGGAAGGTCTCCTGCTAGGGGTCCAAGTTCCGAATCTGGGGTGGACGGGCCAATGTACAGGGCTTCTCGGGTTTTCCAGGCCTTTAGAAGATTAACATGATAAATACGAGTCTCTTTACGTCGTCCAGGTAGTCTGACCTCGTAATCGACCGGCCCCATGCGTCGGATTACTTCATAGGGACCCTGCCATTTGGCTAGGAGTTTCGACTCCGCAGAGGGCAGTAAGAGCAGCACCCGATCGCCAGGGCTGAATTTCCTCCCTCTAGTCCCGCGATTATAGAGGCGCTCCTGACATGCCTGGGCCCTTTCCAGGTTTTCCCGGGCGAAGGCCCCTAATGTTTGGAGTCACTCCCTGAGGTGTAGCACATACTGTGTGGTTCCAAGGACCCGTGTTTCCTGAGTTTCCCACTCCTCCTTCAAGAGGTCCAGTATTCCTCTGGGCTGTCTGCCGTATAAGAGCTCGAAAGGTGAGAACCCCGTCGAGGCCTATGGTACCTCTCTTATCGTGAATAACAGGGCCGGCAGCAGGGTGTCCCAATGTGAGGGGTCCTCCTCTACAAACGTCCGTAGCATGGCCTTTAGCGTACCATTGAAACGTTCTACCAGTCCGTCGGTCTGCGGATGGTACACCGAAGTCCGAAGGGTCCGTATATGGAGGAGGCGACATAGTTCGGCTATTAATTTGGAGGACACGTTGGTGCCCTGATCCGTCAATATTTCCCCGGGTATCCCAACCCGGGCGAAAATCTTTACTAATTCGTTCGCAATGGTCGGTGCCGTCGCTGTCTTTAGGGGAACGGCTTCGGGATAGCGCGTTGCGTAATCCACGACTACTAATATAAAGCGGTTCCCTGTCTTACTTCGTTCAAGGGGGCCGACGAGGTCCATTCCGATCCGCTCAAAGGGTACCCCCACGATCGGCATGGGTACTAGGGGTGCCCGGGCTACCCCTTTCGGTCCGGCTCGCTGGCATTCTGGGCACGAGGCACAGAAGTCTGCCACTTCTCGGTGGATACCAGGCCAGAAGAACCGGCGAGCCACTCTCTGTAGGGTCTTCTCGCGCCCCAGGTGTCCTGCCCAAGGGTTCGAGTGGGCTAGGTGGAGGAGACCAGACCGGAGTCGTCGGGGGACCAACAGCTGGCGGAACGTCTCCTGGGTCTGGGGTTCCTGCGCTACGCGGTACAGGCGATCCTGCCATACCTCAAAGCGGGGGCCTTGCGCAGTCCGCCGCGTCCCGTCCCCCTCAGTAACAGGGCTGGTGGCTTGTTCCCAGGCTCTGCTATGGGTTGGGTCTTCCCGTTGCTCCCGTAAGAAGTCCCCGTCACGCTCTAATTCCCCTTGGGCGTCCTCCACCGAACGGGGCCTGTCTCCAAGATGATTCCCGGGTGTCTCCGCAGTCGAGGAGGTCCCCTCGCCGGGGTCATCCCTTGGCCTGTGCCCGAGCAGCTCCGTTCTAGGTACTATAGTCCTGTCTGGTCGGGGCTTGGGCGGCTGATATCTCACGAGGACCTCTCCGAAGCCAGGCCAATCCCGACCCAACACCACTGGGTAGGCCAGCCTGGGAGCCACCCCTACCCGGAGACCCTCCTCTCGGCAGCCTACTCCCATCTTAACCCAGGCCGTGGGATACTGGCGGATGTCCCCATGCACACACTGTAGATAGATCGGGGGCCCCGACGGCTTAAGATTCGGGACCAGCCCCTCTCGTATGAGGGTCTGACTACACCCCGAGTCTACGAGGGCGTCTGTGGGATTCCCTTCGACCCGGACAGGGACTATCAACTTTCCTACCCCTCCCTTCCGAGCCCTTCGCCCGGCCATCCAGGCTTGCCCATAGCTGCAGTCCATAAACGGGCACTCTAGCCAAAAATGTCCTTCTTGACCGCAACCCCAGCACCTCTCTCGGGCCTCGGCCGGGCCTGGGCCTCTTCCGAGGGGGCTTGCCCGCTCCGGGGGCTGTTGCTGCCGCCGAGTCGTCATCGGTGGTAACTTGTGTTGGGGCTCGGGGTTGGGGGGGCCTCGGATACCCATGGCTGTTGGCTGCCAGTGGCTCGGAGGGTCCCGTCCCACGAAAGTTCCCTTTCTCTGCCCCAGCCCTACGACCAAGGTTCCCGGCCGCTCGGGGTGGCGCCTCGGCTCCCTCGGCTGATAAGTAGTCCTCCATTAAGGCCACCGCTGCGGATAGGGTGGCCGGTCGATGCTGTCGCACCCAGGCCCTCCCTCCCGGGGGTAGGATCTGGGTGAACTGCTCTAAGGCTACCATCTCCGCCACCTGGGGTCCCGTCAGGCCTTCCGGGTTCAACCACTTCCAGCAGTGGTCCCGGATGCGTTGGGCCACGGCGCGGGGTCGGGCCCCCGGAGGGTATTGTTCCTTGCGGAGGCGCTGTCGGTAGGTCTCCGGGCTAATGCCGGTATGATCCAGGATGGCCTCCTTCACTCGGGCATACTCGAGTGCTTCCCGGGGGTCGAGGCTACGATATGCGGCCTGAGCCTGCCCCGTCAAATAAGGGGCTAGTAACGTGGCCCAATGTTCTGAGGGCCACTGGGCAGCAGTCGCCACCCATTCAAACGTCACAAGAAATGCCTCTGGGTCTTCCTCAGGCCTCATCTTGGTGAGGCGTACTGGTAGTGCCCCCGGGTTAGCCCCCAGGCCGGTCCCCATGGGGGCGGCAGGGGTGCCTCCCGCCGGGGTTAATAGGGCGGCCATCTGTTGCACCAAATGTTCCTGCTGCATCCGCTGCTGGGTGGCCAACTCCCAGAGAAGCTGCTGCTGATTCTCCTGGTGCTGGGTCATCAGCAGCTGCTGTTGGGTAGTCATGTGCTGCAGCATTTGCACCTGCTGCTGGTGCTGCTGGGCCGACTGCTCCTGTTGCTTTTCTAGCAACCATTTTAACAGCTTCTCAGCCTCCATGTTGGGGTTCAGCGGGGTACTCCCGATTCAACCCCCACATTCTGGACCCGTTTGGCAGGTCCGGGTCTGTACCCGCAATCTGGGTCGACCGTCTGTCTGCACACGTCACTGCTCTGGGCAATAGTCTACAGTCTTGGTGCTGGCCCCTCGTGTCAGGGGCGGACCGCTATGCCTGCATTCTCCACCACGTGTGACAGGGTTGTGGCTCATGGCACCAGGAGAGCAGAAGATCAGAGTTGCAGCGGAAGTGGTGGAAGATGACGGTTAGCACTGCGCACATTTCCCGAGGAAGAACACATGTACCTGGGAGCCCATGTGTGACAGGGTTGTGGCTCACCGCTGCGGCGCCTCCTCCTGGTCGTCTCAGGGAATTAATTCGAACCAGTAGAGCGCCCTCTTTGGGTGGCGTCCCGCCTGTCGTCTCGCCTTTGCTAGGTGCGCGAACTTGCGTTGCCCCCAACATACGGCGTCCTCTTCAGGAACACTGCCCTCCGACAGTGTCCCTTTGTCCACTCACACCCCCTTCCGGGGGAGGTTGGATGGCCCACAGTCTTACACCTTCAAGTCCAATCCCCTCGGTCAAGGATCTGGTGTAGCTTCGGCCGGCCGCTCCCTGCGGCCTATGGCTGAGGGTATGGCCCAATAGAACAATAAAGAGGAAAAGGGGGGGGGACTCAGGCCCGCCCACTACTCTGAGTCCCGGTCCAGAAGCCCTCTGGCGACAGTCTTGCTGTCTTCCTACTCCTTCCTCCTCTGACTACTCCTCTGGACCACTTCCCCAACGGCCCTTCTCCGTGCTAGGCCTTCCCCTTCTCGACCTGCCGCCTGGCAGGCTACGGAGTAGGGCCTTCTCCTACCCTCTAAAGCTGGCCTGCACTG
>NW_020708454.1:0-3744 GCF_002925995.2 Terrapene triunguis
GGGCTGGAGCACCCATGGGGAAAAATTGGTGGGTGCTGAGCACCCACCGGCAGCTCCCTGCCCCAGCTCACCTCCGCCTCCGCTCTGCCTCTTCCCCTGGGCGCACCGCATCCCCGCTTTTTCCCCCTGGCTCCCAGCGCTTGCACCGCGAAACAGCTGATTCGCGCGGCAAGCGCTGGGAGGGAGGAGGGGGAACGTGGCGTGCTCGGGGAAGAGGCGGGGCCAGGGCGGGGATTTGGGGAAGGGGTCCAATAGGGGCAGGGAGGGGGTGGAGTTGGGGCGGGAACTTTGGGGAAGGGGTTGGAATGGGGGCAGGGCAGGGCCAGGGGCGGGGGGGCACGAGCCCCCACCGGCGCCGGGGAAAGTTGGCGCCTATGGTTCTAGCCCTTTGTTCGTGGTGCAGCATGGGAAAACTTGACTGTCCACCAAACTTGACTGTCCAGAGAACAAAGAAAGTTGGCGTGTGGGATACTTTTGGCAGACTCCCAGAGCACGAGTCCAGTGGGACTATGTCTATGCTGCAAAGCAATACGGCTAGAACCCTGGGTCTCAGCTTGACTCAGGCTCAGACCCTGCATCCCTGGGGGGTCCTGGGACACTGGGTCCGAGCCTTGGACTAGTGTGATTTGTGTTTAGACAGAAGGGGAGTTAGCCTTGACCCTGAGTCTGGACCCTGGGGTTACACTGCCGTGTAGACGTACCCTAAGGATTCAAGACCTCTTCCTTTTCCTGCAAACACAGTATTTTTTTTTCACTCAAAACCACCTGAACGGATTGGGTTTGTCGATGATTTTTTTCTCTTGCTGCTGTGTCAATCTGTTATCCTTCCCCGGGATTGCTTCAGACCCAAAGCAAATACATTAATGTAACCCAGAGCCCTTTTGTCAGCTGATGAAGAGAACTGTGAGCACCCTGATGATAACCAAACACAGCAGCCGTATACATCAGACATCTGATGAGTTCTCTCCTGTATGCACGGATCTGTCTGGTCTTAAGTTTTCTGCTGGTGTCGGAAAATTCAGTAAAGCTTCTCAGGTAAAAATCCCAAACTAAATTGAATAATCTAACCTGTTTTAGGATGTGATACTGTGCTCCTCACTCAGGCAAAACTGCCACCGACTTCAATGGGACTACTCAGGGCGCTGGTCCTGCAAACCCTTCTGCACATGGTCAGCTTTACTCGGGTGAGTAGTCCCACTGCATGGCTACTCGCCCGAGCAGTCAGTCATAGATTTTAGAGCAACTGTGATCATTCAGACTGATCCCCTGCATAACACAGGCTTGGTTCAGTGATTCCTGAACCAAGCCAATAACTTCAGAACAAGCCAGAACAAGACACCCAATCTCGATTTAACATTTAGCACAGGGACATTTCCTGGATCTGGCCCAAAATGAACAGTGCCAGCCTAAGATCTTAGTATTTAGATTCAATTTGGTGTAGATAAAAGACAGCAACATACCTGTACTGGGTCATTTGCTGTCATGAAAACTTTTACCTGCTCCCACACAAAGGCTGCATTGCTATTAAATGTGCATTAGACAAAGAAGGGGATATTAATAGCCTTCATTCCCTTTGGCTCCGTTTAAAGATTTCTGGCATAGGCACCTTAATAATCCCTTGGGTTTTTTTCTCCAAGAGCTGTGAACAGTGAATGGAATTTCCCTTACTGGTTTGTGCCTAGGAACCAAGAGTGAAGTTCATGACAGCAAAGAGCCTAAACTGGGCATAATTTAAAGCCTCCATAAGCCTGGGGGTCTTGAGCAGCGTATAGGGCCTTGTTCGGGGGGCGGTGAAGGGTTCACTCCTGCTCCCACTACCGTCAACAGTAAAACTCACTCAGATTTCAACAGTGCCCAATGTGACAATAATTATTGGAGTGTAACTCTGTGTATAGTGGCTAATGCCAGCAAGCTCTCCCTGCTGCTAGCAGAGAACTCCACATGTGCTCATGACCAGCAACCAACCAACTCTCTGTATAACTTAACGTAAATTTATTCATCTGAATTTGGGTTATTGCAGATTATGTACTATATGTATCTTATGAGTTTTTAAACAAACTTTGCACCTGTGGATTATCTAAGCACTATACCCGGATGTACAGACACACTTTTCTCAACATGTGTATTATATAATTTTAACATTAGCTTTAATAAAAATTTTATATCTGGCACATAAATACCTTGCAATGGTGGCTACAAAAGTCCCATGCGAATGCCTGTTCTCACTTTCTGGTGACATTGTAAACAAGAAGTAGGCAGCATTATCTCCCGTAAATGTAAACAAACTTGTTTGTCTTAGCGATTGGCTAAACAAGAAGTAGGACTGAGTGGACTTTTAGGCTCTGAAGTTTTACATAGTTTTGTTTTTGAGTGCAGTTACGTAACAACAAAAAAAGTCTACATTTGTAAGTTGCACATTCATGATAAAGAGATTGCATTATGGTATTGAATGAGATACACTGAAAAATACTATTTCTTTTGTTTGTCATTTTTATGGTGCAAATTTTTGTAATAAAAATAATAATATAAAGGGAGCACTGTACACTTTGTATTCTGTGTTGTAATAGAAATCAATATATTTGAAAATGTAGAAAAACATCCAAAAATACTTAATACATTTCAATTGGTATTCTGTTGCTTAACAGTGCGATTAAAACTGCGATTAATCGCGATTAATTTTTTTGAGTTAATCTCATGAGTTAACTGCAATTAATCGACAGGCCGATGTTAGATTTATAATACAACCTTGGGGGAAAAAAAAGAAACTTCTGCTTTGAAGCCTGCCTTCAAAATTAGGTCAAGAAATGGTCTGTTCCAGTCAGGGCCCTTGAGAAAACCAAACGGCTCTAGGTCTATTTCTATCTACCCAGGCATTTCAAATAACTCCCATCACTTGGGCACCTAGGCAGCATGCAAGTCTGGGAAAACCCAGCGTTTACAATGCTCTGAGCAACTGATTAACATTTTTTTTTTTTTTTAACACTATAAAGGAGACTGGGTAATTGAGCCCAGTGGTGTCAAGGGCTTGTTCCAAGGGCAGTTTGTTGAAATAAGCTGATGCCAGCTGATCCAGTGCACGGATCATTCCCACGGCCTTCAACGGGTCTTGACCAGGCCTTAAACTTCTTCCCAAACCTACCAGACGCCTGATCCTGCAGCCCGTGCTCACATGAGTAGCCCCTGTGGATTAGGCCTCACCAATGAATATGTTACCATCAATGTTCCCGCTAATTTTTCCCACCCATGTGCAGAATGAATTTTGTTATGTGCACCAATATGGAGGTGATGTGTGGTGGGCGTGGGGCTGAGGGGTTCAGAGTTTGGGAGGGAGCTCAGGGCTGGGGCAGAGGGTTGGGGCACAGGGGGCGAGGGCTCCAGCTGGAGGTGCAGGCTCTGGGGTGGGGCCAGGGATCAGGGGTTTGGGGTGCAGGCTGCCCCTGGGCTGCAGCGTGGAGAGAGGACTCCCCCCAGCTCTCTCTCCCCACAGCAGCACTTGAGCTGGGGGAGAGTTTCTCTTCCCCTCACCGCAGCCCCAGAGCTGGGAGGAAGAGGCGCCTCGCCCCATCGCCACAGCCCTGGGGCTGGGAGGGAGAGACGTCTCGCCCCACAGCCGCAGCCCCAGAGCTGGGAGGGAGAGACGCCTCACCCCACAGCCACAGCCCCAGAGCTGGGAGGGAGAGGCGCCTCGCCCCACAGTCGCAGCCCCGGAGCTGGGAGGGAGAGGCGCCTCACCCCAGTGCCACA
>NW_020708455.1:0-1045 GCF_002925995.2 Terrapene triunguis
TTTACTGGATTAGTTAGACAACATTCGATTTTAAAGGTAGGCCATGGAGGGAAAATTAGGCTTATGCCTTTGAGATGGGGTTATGATGTACAGAGAAGGCCTAAAGGGTGTTTTTTGTGAAACCAAAACACATTTTTTTGCCTGCTTATTTTTTACATTAGAAATTCATGTCTCATCTGCCCCAGAAGACTCTAAGGGTACGTCTACACAGTGGGGAGTGACCCTCCCAATGCCAGTAGACAGACTTGCGCTAGCAAGGCTCAAGCTAATATGCTAAAAATAGCAGTGTGGACACTGCAGCTCAGGCAGCAGCTTGGGCTCTCAAGCCCACCCAACCCTCTAGGTCTGCGCTCAGGTGCTTAGTCTGAATCTCTGTGGGAGCCGCAACATCCGCAGCGCTATTTTTAGCACGCTCACTCGAGCCCTGCTAGTATATCGGTCTAGTCATGCTGGGAAGCATGCTCTCCACTGCAGTGTAGACATATCCATAATGTTCAATTTTATGAGTTGTTTTATTAAAACCTAATAACTCAACTTTTAAATAAAAAGATGGACTTTGTTAAAGGTATACCCCCCCGAGCCCTTCAATTAAAGTGTTAGCCCTCCACAAAGCATGCTCTGGGACCCTTAAAAGGATACTTCTGTGAAATCAGAGAAGACTAAACTTGGCACTTCTGCCTGGTTATTTCTAAGATAAAAACAAGCAAGGAAAGAAACCTGCCTAGAAATTAAACCCTTCAGAGATTTTTTTTATACCTTATAAAGAAGCAAAAAAAATGTGCATATACACCTCTACCCCAATATAACGCGACCCAATATAACACAGGTTGGCATACAATGCGGTAAAAGCGGGCACAAGGCAGGTGGGCAAGCGGGGTGAGGAAGCGAATGGGGAGGTGAGCGAGGAGACAGGCAGGCGGGAAGACAGCGAGCAGGAGAGCAGCAGTCGGGAGGACGTGCGCCGGACAGACCGTGAGGAGACTAGCGGGGAGGCGAGCGGCGGGCAGGTAGGTGGGGTGAGGAGTCGAGCGGCGGCCGGGAGCGC
>NW_020708456.1:0-1066 GCF_002925995.2 Terrapene triunguis
TTTACTGGATTAGTTAGACAACATTCGATTTTAAAGGTAGGCCATGGGGGAAAAATTAGGCTTATGCCTTTGAGATGGGGTTATGATGTACAGAGAAGGCCTAAAGGGTGTTTTTTGTGAAACCAAAACACATTTTTTTGCCTGCTTATTTTTTACATTAGAAATTCATGTCTCATCTGCCCCAGAAGACTCTAAGGGTACGTCTACACAGTGGGGAGTGACCCTCCCAATGCCAGTAGACAGACTTGCGCTAGCAAGGCTCAAGCTAGTATGCTAAAAATAGCAGTGTGGACACTGCAGCTCAGGCAGCAGCTTGGGCTCTCAAGCCCACCCAACCCTCTAGGTCTGCGCTCAGGTGCTTAGTCTGAATCTCTGTGGGAGCCGCAACATCCGCAGCGCTATTTTTAGCACGCTCACTCGAGCCCTGCTAGTATATCGGTCTAGTCATGCTGGGAAGCATGCTCTCCACTGCAGTGTAGACATATCCATAATGTTCAATTTTATGACTTGTTTTATTAAAACCTAATAACTCAACTTTTAAATAAAAAGATGGACTTTGTTAAAGGTATACCCCCCCCGAGCCCTTCAATTAAAGTGTTAGCCCTCCACAAAGCATGCTCTGGGACCCTTAAAAGGATACTTCTGTGAAATCAGAGAAGACTAAACTTGGCACTTCTGCCTGGTTATTTCTAAGATAAAAACAAGCAAGGAAAGAAACCTGCCTAGAAATTAAACCCTTCAGAGATTTTTTTTATACCTTATAAAGAAGCAAAAAAAATGTGCATATACACCTCTACCCCAATATAACACAGGTTGGTATACAACGCGGTAAAAGCGGGCACAAGGCAGGTGGGCAAGCGGGGTGAGGAGGCAAATGGGGAGGTGAGCGAGGAGACAGGCAGGCGGGAAGACAGCGAGCAGGAAAGCAGCAGTCGGGAGGACGGGGGGAGGTGCGCCGGACAGACCGTGAGGAGACTAGCGGGGAGGTGAGCGGCGGGCAGGTAGGTGGGGTGAGGAGGCGAGCGGCGGCCGGGAGCGCTGGGCGGACGGCGAGGAGACTAGCGGG
>NW_020708457.1:0-1048 GCF_002925995.2 Terrapene triunguis
CAGAACCTGGGGCTGCATTCCTGATCATCTTGTCTAATTGCCATCGATGAACCTATTCTCCATGGACTTATCTAAATCTTTTTTGAACCCAGTTATACTTTTGGCCTTCACAACATCCCCTGGCAATGAGTTCCACAGGTTGGTTGTGTGAAGTAGTACTTCCTTATGTTTGTTTTAAACCTACCTCTTATTAATTTAATTGGGTGACCCCTGGTTCATGTGTTATGTGACGAGATAAATAACAGTTCCTTATTTGCTTCCTCCTCTGCATTCATGATTTTATAGATCTCTATCATGTCACCCCTTAGTTGTCTCTTTTCTAAGCTGAACAGTCTTTTTAATCTCTCCTCATATGTTCCATACCCCCAAATAATTTCTGTTGGCCTTTCTCTGTACTTTTTCCAATTCTAACGTATTTTGGGGGTTTTTTTGAGATGAGGGTGACCAAAACTGCATGCAGTGCCTGAGGAAATCACAAGCTTGCAATGTAATTAGTAATCCCTAATTAAATTACACTCTCAGATATTCAAGCCCAGCACTATTTTATTGACCAAAAGCCAACATCCGTGCATGTCTTTTAATGTCAGCTTGGAGTTGCTTTATATTAAAAATTGTATTTTGGGATATCATCCAGGCCGATGTCCAGGCTGCCTGGTGTGTGTGTGTGGGGGGGGAGGATATAAGATTTGATGGAGAATGGAACATGCTGCTCTGATGGCTGGGGGTTCCATGGGGTGTGCTGCTGACCCCCGGGAACCTTTCCCAGGCTAAGTTTGGTAACATGGGGGAATATGATAAGGTATTGCTCTCTCCAGGAACTTTATTTGCATAGTAATGGGATGGAGTAGGACTGCAGTGGCCCTGCAGCACTGCCATCATTACAATGTACTACCAGGGTTACATTTCCATAGCAAAAGCATGCATATTAAAAAGGTGGGCGACACCTCCTTGCATTCTCCAAATGAGTTGAGGAATTGGCAACAATGACGCTAAGGTCGTCGCCGAAGACGAACAGGGGGCGTCGGGCGCTTCTAATTCGCATTGTTTT
>NW_020708458.1:0-1168 GCF_002925995.2 Terrapene triunguis
TCTTCTGACAGTGGCTGGTGCCAGATGCTTCAGAGGGAATGAACTGAAAAGGGCAATTTATTGAGTGATCCATCCCATCATCCAGTCCCAGCTTCTGGCAGTCGGAGGTTTAGGGACACCCAGAACATGGGGCTGCATTCCTGATCATCTTGTCTAATTGCCATCGATGAACCTATTCTCCATGGACTTATCTAAATCTTTTTTGAACCCAGTTATACTTTTGGCCTTCACAACATCCCCTGGCAATGAGTTCCACAGGTTGGTTGTGTGAAGAAGTACTTCCTTATGTTTGTTTTAAACCTACCTCTTATTAATTTAATTGGGTGACCCCTGGTTCATGTGTTATGTGACGGGATAAATAACAGTTCCTTATTTGCTTCCTCCTCTGCATTCATGATTTTATAGATCTCTATCATGTCACCCCTTAGTTGTCTCTTTTCTAAGCTGAACAGTCTTTTTAATCTCTCCTCATATGTTCCATACCCCAAATAATTTCTGTTGGCCTTTCTCTGTACTTTTTCCAATTCTAACGTATTTTGGGGGTTTTTTTGAGATGGGGGTGACCAAAACTGCATGCAGTGCCTGAGGAAATCACAAGCTTGCAATGTAATTAGTAATCCCTAATTAAATTACACTCTCAGATATTCAAGCCCAGCACTATTTTATTGACCAAAAGCCAACATCCGTGCATGTCTTTTAATGTCAGCTTGGAGTTGCTTTATATTAAAAATTGTATTTTGGGATATCATCCAGGCCGATGTCCATGCTGCCTGGTGTGTGTGTGTGTGGGGGGGAGGATATAAGATTTGATGGAGAATGGAACATGCTGCTCTGATGGCTGGGGGTTCCATGGAGTGTGCTGCTGACCCCCGGGAGCCTTTCCCAGGCTAAGTTTGGTAACATGGGGGAATATGATAAGGTATTGCTCTCTCCAGGAACTTTATTTGCATAGTAATGGGATGGAGTAGGACTGCAGTGGCCCTGCAGCACTGCCATCATTACAATGTACTACCAGGGTTACATTTCCATAGCAAAAGCATGCATATTAAAAAGGTGGGCGACACCTCCTTGCATTCTCCAAATGAGTTGAGGAATTGGCAACAATGACGCTAAGGTCGTCTCCGAAGACGAACAGGGGGCGTCGGGCGCTTCTAATTCGCATTGTTTT
>NW_020708459.1:0-2983 GCF_002925995.2 Terrapene triunguis
CTGTGGGTTGGGAGTGAGGAGCATCAGCAGCGCAGGAGTTTGCACGATGGTGCGGCTGTCAGCCCTTCGCTGTGGCAGGCAGCGCCGTCACTCCCACCGTTGTAATTAAAACCTTTGATGGACGACAGCTCGTGAATGCAGCATCCCCGCAGGCTTTCCCGACACACTGCCTGTGCTGGAGGTGAGCTCCCCGGGTTTCAACTGAAATTCTCCAGCAGAGACCGGCGTGAGCTCACGCCTGCTGCCTCCGTCACCTCCCTCCCTGACGCCTGCTCCGTGGTCAGCCCCCTGGCTGGGTGCTGAGCGCAGGCTGGACTCCTTGAGCTCAGGGGGTGCAGGGTTCTGTGGAGTAAGCCGAGGTAATTGCCTGAGTTGTGATTAGCTGGCAGAGGGGTGAGGAACGAGGTCTCCTGGGGAACCCAAGCAGGCAGACTCAGTCAGAGGAGAGCTGGACTGCAAACCCCAGCCAGGCTCTGCTGGGCAATCCTGGGGTCTCAAACGCTGTCCTGCCCCACCGGGGAAACGCAGATTCACCTCTCCAGGAAGACCAGCTGGGACTGAGGTCTGTGGCCATAAGGGAAGGGGGAAGATCGGTCACACGTGACTTGAGTTTGGAAGTGCTCAATGGGCTGGTGCTGCCGCAGCTCCGACCGAGGGTGACCATCACCCTGCTCGGCCTGCGCGGTGCTGACAGGCTGCAGGACGGGGCCACTCCCACCACACTGCTTTCACGGGGGCTGGTTTGAAGAAGCAGCTAAAAGGTAACAATAGGGAGGCGCTCACACCCCTGCGCACAGGTGGGGCCCCCCACCCAGACACGTCCGTTTCCTCCTGACTGGCAGCAGGAGGAGGACGAGCGTTGCCGACATGCGAAGAGATGGAGCTTCTTCCCGCCGTCACCCACAGCAGCAAGTGCTTCCCCCAGCGCCAGGCCCCAACGGAGGAGACCACGCTGCACTCCTCCAGGCCTCCGCTCGCTGCACCACCCAGCTCCTGACCAGGCCAGCCGGCCTCACCAGGAAGCCATCGCAACGCAAATCCCCGAGCAGCACAAATCAAAGCCAGCGCCAAGTGGAACCACTCCAAAGCTGTGCGCAGAGCCATTCGCCCACCAGCCGCCTCGCTACGGGCCAAGCCCAGGCAGATCCTCACTAAACACCAGAGCAGCGAGTGAGACACTCCTACCGCAGCTCCACATCCACCCCGAGATACAGACCGTCCTCTGTATACACCTCCCCAAAATACCCCCCACTTCCCTATGCTGCCAGACGGGCCCGGTGTGTGTCTCTGTGCCTCTCCCTGTCACACACAGCCTGAGCCACAAATGCCACGCCCAGGGTCGGTCTGCCCAGAGAGCAGACCCCAGGCACTTTTCAGAGACATCTGCCTGCACCTCGTTACGAGCCCACACACCCAGCCACAGACCAGTCCACACACCTGCCTCTACCCACCCCACACAGCGTCCCCCTGCCGCAGGGCGAGGCACGTACCAATACGCGCCTCTACCTCTCTTCTGGCCTGTGTCATGCAGGGGGCCAGACTAGCTGAGCACAGTGGTCCCTTCCGACCCCTCCCCAGCCACACCCCCGAAACATGCCAGTGTACACGCCTGCCCACGTCCCAAACGTACACGCCAACATCGACCCCTGCTTCTCCATATGCACTCGGAGTCGTGGACTCACGCATGTGTACGCACACACACAATACTTGCAGGTGCCTGGCTTTTCTCTCACGTAAGGGCTCTGTTTCCAATGCCCTCCTTGGCCTAGAAATCTGCCAGCGCATCCGCCGGGAGCTGTGCCCTTTGCACGCCCATGGCAGAGCGGCACTGCAGGCTCGGGGGCTAGTCGCTGCATGGGCGGTGGAAGATGGGATTCTGCGGGAGAAGGAAGGAGGTGAAGGAGAGACTTTATCAGTGCTTCACGCTGGACCAGCCCCTCAATCTGGGGATCTCCGCGTGCCTGGCTGGCGTGGGCACGGATCAGCATCCCCAGGTGACAGGTGGGGACACTGAGGCACAGAGCTATTAACACGCAACTTGCCAGAGTCTCCCGGTGAGTCAGGGGCAGAGCCAGGAATCCTGACTCATCGGCCCATCTCTATCCTATGGGCCTGTTGCAATGTAGGCTATACCTCAGCCCAGCGAGTGAGCGGCTTGAGGCCCGTGGTGAGCAGGGGAAGGAGATGCTGCCTTGTGCCCCTTTGCACTCTGCTGAAGGCCGGCTCCTGGTGTGCTGGGAGCGAAGTGACCTGCCGGAGACGCTGCTCTCCGGCCCGTGCCACCGGGCACTTGGCTGGGTGAAATATCCTCAGTCTCCAGCAACAGCTGGCTGAGCTTAATTAAACCCCACAGCGCGCGGTTCCACCTGGCGAGGAATTAACAACAATAACAAAACAGCAAACGTGGGCTGAGGAGGTGTTCACGTATGTGAGCCACCGCTATTAATAACCAGGCAGGGAGCGGGGAGGGGCCGACCCCTCACTCCCCAGAGCAGATTGCATCGCTCCTGCTCCCCGGAGGTGTCCCACTGACCCAGGGCCGGCCAGCAGGGAGCTGAGCAATTTCCTCGCCTTCCAGGAGAAGCAGGTGTCCGTGCGGAGTGGTCTCAGCCCCGTCCCTAGTGGGTGTTTGACCAAATGACAGGATCATCTCGACCCAGCACAGCAGGAGAGGCTCCGGGCTGCCCCCAAGGGGAGTTGGCGGATCGCTGTGTGTGAGGAGCCCAGGGCTGGGATACAGGGGGGCTGCAGGCTGGGATTGAGGGGCCCTGGCAGAGGTCCTGGGGGAAAAGCCCCAGATGGGATATTGGGGAGGCTAGAGGTCAGGACTGAGAGGCACCAAAGAAGCTGGGGGAGCCTCAGGTGGATTAGCAAAAGGGGGGCTGTGAGCTGGGGTTGAGGGGCATTGACAGAGCTGTGTGTGGGGAGCCCAGGGTTGGGATAGCAGGGGGCTGCGGGTCGGGATTGAGGGGCGTTGGCAGAG
>NW_020708460.1:0-3001 GCF_002925995.2 Terrapene triunguis
CTGTGGGTTGGGAGTGAGGAGCATCAGCAGCGCAGGAGTTTGCACGACGGTGCGGCTGTCAGCCCTTCGCTGTGGCAGGCAGCGCCGTCACTCCCACCGTTGTAATTAAAACCTTTGATGGACGACAGCTCGTGAATGCAGCATCCCCGCAGGCTTTCCCGACACACTGCCTGTGCTGGAGGTGAGCTCCCCGGGTTTCAACTGAAATTCTCTAGCAGAGACCGGCGTGAGCTCACGCCTGCTGCCTCCGTCACCTCCCTCCCTGACGCCTGCTCCGTGGTCAGCCCCCTGGCTGGGTGCTGAGCGCAGGCTGGAACCCTTGAGCTCAGGGGGTGCAGGGTTCTGTGGAGTAAGCCGAGGTAATTGCCTGAGTTGTGATTAGCTGGCAGAGGGGTGAGGAACGAGGTCTCCTGGGGAACCCAAGCAGGCAGACTCAGTCAGAGGAGAGCTGGACTGCAAACCCCAGCCAGGCTCTGCTGGGCAATCCTGGGGTCTCAAACGCTGTCCTGCCCCACCGGGGAAACGCAGATTCACCTCCCCAGGAAGACCAGCTGGGACTGAGGTCTGTGGCCATAAGGGAAGGGGGAAGATCGGTCACACATGACTTGAGTTTGGAAGTGCTCAATGGGCCGGTGCTGCCGCAGCTCCGACCGAGGGTGACCATCACCCCGCTCGGCCTGCGCGGTGCTGACAGGCTGCAGGACGGGGCCACTCCCACCACGCTGCTTTCACGGGGGCTGGTTTGAAGAAGCAGCTAAAAGGTAACAATAGGGAGGCGCTCACACCCCTGCGCACAGGTGGGGCCCCCCACCCAGACACGTCCGTTTCCTCCTGACTGGCAGCAGGAGGAGGACGAGCGTTGCCGACATGCGAAGAGATGGAGCTTCTTCCCGCCGTCACCCACAGCAGCAAGTGCTTCCCCCAGCGCCAGGCCCCAGCGGAGGAGACCACGCTGCACTCCTCCAGGCCTCCGCTCGCTGCACCGCCCAGCTCCTGACCAGGCCAGCCGGCCTCACCAGGAAGCCATCGCAACGCAAATCCCCGAGCAGCACGAATCAAAGCCCGCGCCAAGTGGAACCACTCCAAAGCTGTGTGCAGAGCCATTCGCCCACCAGCCGCCTCGCTACGGGCCAAGCCCAGGCAGATCCTCACTAAACACCAGAGCAGCGAGTGAGACACTCCTACCGCAGCTCCACATCCACCCCGAGATACAGACCGTCCTCTGTATACACCTCCCCAAAATACCCCCCACTTCCCTATGCTGCCAGACGGGCCCGGTGTGTGTCTCTGTGCCTCTCCCTGGCACACACAGCCTGAGCCACAAATGCCACGGCCAGGGTCGGTCTGCCCAGAGAGCAAACCCCAGGCACTTTTCAGAGACATCTGCCTGCACCTCGTTACGAGCCCACACACCCAGCCACAGACCAGTCCACACACCTGCCTCTACCCACCCCACACAGCGTCCCCCTGCCGCAGGGCGAGGCACGTACCAATACGCGCCTCTACCTCTCTTCTGGCCTGTGTCATGCAGGGGGCCAGACTAGCTGAGCACAGTGGTCCCTTCCGACCCCTCCCCAGCCACACCCCCGAAACATGCCAGTGTACACGCCTGCCCACGTCCCGAACGTACACGCCAACATCGACCCCTGCTTCTCCATATGCACTCGGAGTCGTGGACTCACGCATGTGTACGCACACACACAATACTTGCAGGTGCCTGGCTTTTCTCTCACGTAAGGGCTCTGTTTCCAATGCCCTCCTTGGCCTAGAAATCTGCCAGCGCATCCGCCGGGAGCTGTGCCCTTTGCACGCCCATGGCAGAGCGGCACTGCAGGCTCGGGGGCTAGTCGCTGCACGGGCGGTGGAAGATGGGATTCTGCGGGAGAAGGAAGGAGGTGCTGAAGGAGAGACTTTATCAGTGCTTCACGCCGGACCAGCCCCTCAATCTGGGGATCTCCGCGTGCCTGGCTGGCGTGGGCACGGATCAGCATCCCCAGGTGACAGGTGGGGACACTGAGGCACAGAGCTATTAACACGCAACTTGCCAGAGTCTCCCGGTGAGTCAGGGGCAGAGCCAGGAATCCTGACTCATCGGCCCATCTCTATCCTATGGGCCTGTTGCAATGTAGGCTATACCTCAGCCCAGCGAGTGAGCAGCTTGAGGCCCGTGGTGAGCAGGGGAAGGAGATGCTGCCTTGTGCCCCTTTGCACTCTGCTGAAGGCCGGCTCCTGGTGTGCTGGGAGCGAAGTGACCTGCCGGAGACACTGCTCTCCGGCCCGTGCCACCGGGCACTTGGCTGGGTGAAATATCCTCAGTCTCCGGCAACAGCTGGCTGAGCTTAATTAAACCCCACAGCGCGCGGTTCCACCTGGCGAGGAATTAACAACAATAACAAAACAGCAAACGTGGGCTGAGGAGGTGTTCACGTATGTGAGCCACCGCTATTAATAACCAGGCAGGGAGCGGGGAGGGGCCGACCCCTCACTCCCCAGAGCAGATTGCATCGCTCCTGCTCCCCGGAGGTGTCCCACTGACCCAGGGCCGGCCAGCAGGGAGCTGAGCAATTTCCTCGCCTTCCAGGAGAAGCAGGTGTCCGTGCGGAGTGGTCTCAGCCCAGTCCCTAGTGAGTGTTTGACCAAATGACAGGATCACCTCAACCCAGCACAGCAGGAGAGGCCCCGGGCTGCCCCCAAGGGGAGTTGGCGGATCGCTGTGTGTGAGGAGCCCAGGGCTGGGATACAGGGGGGCTTTAGGCTGGGATTGAGGGGCCCTGGCAGAGGTCCTGAGGAAGAGCCCCAGATGGGATATTGGGGAGGCTAGAGGTCAGGACTGAGAGGCACCAAAGAAGCTGGGGGAGCCTCAGGTGGATTAGCAAAAGGGGGGCTGTGAGCTGGAGTTGAGGGGCATTGACAGAGCTGTGTGTGGGGAGCCCAGGGTTGGGATAGCAGGGGGACTGCAGGTCGGGATTGAGGGGCGTTGGCAGAGCTGTGGCATGGGATA
>NW_020708461.1:0-1248 GCF_002925995.2 Terrapene triunguis
GGGGGGCATTCTGTGTGACAGTTGTTTGTGTTTCTCCCTGATGCAAACCCACCTTTCTTGATTTTAATTCCCTGTACCTGTACGCCATGTCGTCACTCGCCCCTCCCTCCCCCTCTCCCTCCCCTGGTCCGTCAGATATAAATTTTATTATAGAATATTTAAAAATAAACGGTACAAAAGATTTGAGGAGTCAGTTGTCGGTCATTGGGGGAACATACAGAGTATGGGGAGGATGTTGTTATGTCAGGGTTGGCAGCACACATAATACATATAGACTGTGATGTCTCGCCTTTTTTCAGACCAGACGCCATAGCCAGCACTGGGATCATGGAGCCCGCTCAGATCACCGCGGCAATTATGAGCACTATGATCACCACGCCTATTGGAATAATGGGTTGAGATCGCAATGCCCGGATGATGCAAAGCAGTGCCGCGAGGGGTTCTGGGTACATTGCGTCAGGCCCCTCCCCCGCCGTCACAGCAACGGCAGACAATAGATTCGCGCCTTTTTACCTGGGTTACCTGTGCAGACAACATACCACGCCAAGCATTGAGCCCGCTCAGCTCAGCTTACCGTCACCATATCTCTTCCGGGTGCCGGCAAACGTGGGACTGCATTGCTAAACAGCAGCAGCAGCTTACTGCCTTTTGGCGGTAGACGGTGCAGCATGACTGGTAGCCTTCATTGGCGATCTGGGTGCAGGCAGCTGTGGGGCTGGCAGCCGTGGTGCTGCATTGCACCAGCCCCTTGCCTTTTGGTAGAAGATGGTTTATTACGACTGGTATCCGTCGTCGTCGTACTGCAGCGGCTGTCAATCATGGGCACCCGGGCAGACAATGATGGTTATCAGTCGTAGTATGCTATTTTCTGCCAAGTGCCCAGTATTGTCTGCTAAGCACCCAGAAGAGGCCGATGGCGATCTGGGTGCTGGCAGACATGGGGCTGGCAGACGTGGGGCTAGATTGCTACACAGCAGCAACCCCTTGCCTTTTGGGCAGTAGATAGCATATTACGATTGGTATCCATCGTTGTCGTACTGCACTGGGTATCAGATGGTGCAATAGACCTGAAGGCTTACTGCCAAGCGCCCAGTATTTGCTGCCAAGCACCCAGAAAATGCCAAGGGCTATCAGTCATGCTGCGCCGTCGTCTTAAGATGTAAAAAATAGATTTATTCTCCATTCATTTGCTTCCCCCCTCCCTCCTGCTAAACCCAGGCTTTTGAGTTCAATCTTTGGGGGGGGGGG
>NW_020708462.1:0-4985 GCF_002925995.2 Terrapene triunguis
TCCGCCCTGGGAGGCTAAAACATAATCTAAAGCCTGTCTGTTTTGCAAGGACAGCAACCGGAGCTGGTAAAGCTCTGAATTAAGGCTTTTCTCTATGGCCAAGGTCTCATTGGCATACTTGGTGAGAAACACAGAGAGCCTACGATAAAATTGAGCCAGTCGTCCCACCCCATAGGATGGGAGAAAGATCATACTCAATCTGTCTCCTTCTGTAATGGGCTCTGGGGTGGCATACAAAGATCTATGCTGCCTAGGGCGGCCAGGGGGCAGTTTAGGGAAAACACGAAGGGGAGGGGCAAGATATCCTAGGTAGCAGCTTCCATACCACTGATGCGGTAGCCACTTATAGGCAGAGGTACCGCAAATATAAAAGGAGTGGCCATTCCCTACCAAGCCATTATAACCGCTACTCCACTTATTTGCTTGTCTGTCATTAAACGATCCGAACCGGGCGGTAGAGTTGGATTTGCCTTTAACATAGACAGGGATGGAAGTGTCACTGTCAGGGGATAAATAATACTGACAGGTGCTATTCCCAGCAAACCAGGTGTGATTGCTGGACTTAAACTGTCGATAGCACACCAAACCAGGGGCCACTGGCCGCAACCTAATAGGGGAAGGGATATACGTTGAGTTGGCCTGCGGCTTCCAGGGGTCGTCCCTTAACGCATACTGGGACTCAATGGTACAGTTCTGTGACAAAGGGGGTACCCGAGGCATTTTTCCCCCTACTGAACCATCCCCAACAGATATCTGACCAATTCTGGGGAACTACCCTCCAGGGTAACCCTGCAGCATGGTGCGGGATTTGGGAGCATACCCAGCAGTTAGAGAGGTTAAACTCTTGGGCAAAGCAAACCTTCAGGGACTCATATGTGTTTGTCTCTAAGTTAGTAGGGATTCCTTTCCATCCTGCATGTGCCTGGGGGGAAACGGGAGTTAACAAGAGGAGTGTCTCTATGGCAAAGAGTACCACTGTGGCAGATCCTAGACCTGAACTCATATTGGGCAGGTGACCCTAGGGCCTAACAATCACAATTCCCCAAATACCCACAAAATAACAATTACCAATAGTAAGCAGATTAAAAACAACAGGGTCCAGGCCACCAGGTTAGGCCGGCCCTGTGAAAATAAACACAACCAACGCTCAGAGGTCTCACGGGGAGTGCGCTGTGACTGTCCAAAGAGAGCACAGGGCATTCCCAGCAGACACTATTGTCGCCTGAATAACAACTTAAGTCCCAGATCGTCGCTGGCAGTCTTCTCTGCAGGCTGGACGGTCCACCGTTCAGGAGCAGGCACTGCTTTCAGGCGAGAGTGATGAATCCAGTTCTTGTATCCCTCAACCTTTGCCGCTGTATGGGAGACCAGCAGGACAGTGTGAGGTCTCTTGGAGAGGCTCGTCCTTCCAGGTCCGAACGAGTACGGAGTCACCTGGCTGCAAGGAGTGGATTGGGGCATCCAGCGGGAGAGGCTGCAAATCTTTGGTATACCTGTGGAGAGAACAAAGAACAGCAGACAGAGAGCACATGTACTGAGATAAGAAGCCATACCCCATTTCCCACTCCCCTGCCAGAACCGGTGTACCATTCATAGGCCATGCCCTTCCAAACATAATCTCGAAGGGACTGAGCCCTAACCTGCCCTTAGGGAGCGCGCGAATGCGGAGCAAAACAAGGGGCAAAGCATCAGGCCACTTAAGGGAAGCCTCTTGGCAAACCTTTGAGAGATGCCGCTTAAGAGTCTGATTTGTACGCTCCACTACCCCACTGGCCTGCGGTCGCCATGGCGTGTGAAGCTTCCAGGGAATCTGTAGGGCATCCGATATCTTCTGAACGACTTGGGATGTGAAGTGTGTTCCATTGTCAGATTCCATCCACTGGGAGAGCAATCTGAGCCTTACTCTGTGGTACTCGATATCCTCGGAGTCCAACAAAGTTCAGGAGGCTCACAGTGGCTTTAAGGCAAGAGGTTAGACCCACAGCAGCAATTAACAAGTCATCCACATATTGCAGGAGGAGGACTTTGTCCTCGTTGTCCCACTCCTCCAAGTCTCTAGCCAGGGCCTGGCTGAAAAGGGTGGGGGAATTTTTAAACCCCTGGGCCAGCACTGTCCAGCAAAGTTGCTTTCTAACCCTCCTTCTGTCCTCCCACTCGAAGGAGAAAATCTCCTGTGACTGGGGGTCAACCGGAATCGTGAAGAAAGCATCCTTTAAATCCAGGACTGAAAAATGGGTGTACTGCCCCCCTATAGAAGCCAACAATGTATACGGATTGGGAACAAGGGGGTGTAGAGTCTTAACCCGCTCATTAACTGCCCTCAGGTCCTGGACCAGCCGGTATGTGCCATTGGGCTTTTGTACAGGCAAGATAGGAGTGTTCCAAGCTGACTGGCATTCTCGAAGTACCCCGCACTTTAGGAACTGGTCTATAGTTTCCTGCAGTCCCTCTCTGGCCTCCTTTTTGATTGGATACTGCTTGATTCGCACTGGACCTTTTCCTGGCAAAAGCTGAACAGTAATAGGAGTATGATGGGCTGCCTTTCCTGGGATCCCTGATGCCCATACCAGAGGAAAAACCCGCTTCTCCCACTGACTCCACTCTGGGGCTTGCATAGCTGAGGGCTCAATTGCAAGTGTCATTATCCAGGCATTCTCTGGGGGTAAGGTGAGGCTTATTTCATCTTGAGTGAAATGCAGGGTAGCACCTAAGCGACAAAGCAGGTCCCGTCCCAATAGAGGCGTTGGACAATCGGGGAGGTAAACCAGTTTGTGAGATAGAGTTCTGTTTCCCAGAGCACATTCCGCTGGGGCATATACTGGGCACTTAGTTCCTTTCCCTGTTGCTCCCACCACAGTGAGGGAATCTGCCACAGGCAGCTGAAGGGGTTGGTTTACAGCAGTTCATGCAGCTCCAGAGTCTATTAAAAAGTCTATGTCTGAATCTCCCACCCGCATTTTTACTCGGGGTTCCGGGGGCAGGATAGTCCGTCTCCCCTGACACCCCTATTCTTGATCCTCTGCTGCCATCATAGGGGTACCTTCCCTTTCAGGGCACTCATTTTTCCAATGTCCCTCCTTTCGGCATATGGCACACTGATTGCGACCCAGACGCCTTTCTTGTAAGCCAGGGCGCCCACGCCCACGTCCTCTCATTCCCCGGCCCCTTCCACCTTCCTGAAATCTTCCCCTGCCACCAGCCTGTACTGCTGCAACCATCATTTTCACTTGCCTCTTTTCCTTTTCTCCTTCCCTAAGGCTGTAAGCCCTGTTTGCAGTTTCCAGAATCTGTGCCATTGTCATGCCCATCAAATCCTCCTTTTTCTGCAGTTTCCTTTTAATATCAGGGGCAGCACGACTGGTAAAGATACCCTTTATAATTGCCTCAGTAGCCTAATCATCGGGGTTTGCATTAGTAGTTTGCCTGATGGTATCCCGAATACGCTGCAGAAAAGCAACCGGACTCTCCTTTGGCTCCTGTACTAGCTCATACGGCTTAGCCCAATTGTTATGTCTGACAGCTGAGTGTCGGAGACCATGTAATAGGAGCTCCTTGTATACAGTGAGACGGGTGAGATCTGCCGGCACGTTGGGATTCCACTGGGGGTTTGCTGTAGGGACCTGAACTGCAGCAACAGGGACGTTTGCTGCGTTTGCCTCATGTCTATGCTGTGCCTCCTTCCGTGCCTTAGACACAACCTGATTTCGCTCCACCTCAGACAACAGGGTCCGCATAAGGACATTACAGTCATCCCAATCAGGTTTATGACTCGCCAAACACCCTTCAAAAACCGAGATAAACTTGCTTGGATTCGTAGAGAATTCCCCTGCCTGTGTCTTAAAAGCTGCCAGATCCACCGGATTAAAAGGCACATGGGTGTAAACCTGCATTGTAGTGGCTCGGCGATTATCTGTTCCAGGGCGGGCTATCCGAGTCTCAGTAATCAATGGATAGAATCTCACCGAGGGGGCAATCTCTGGGACCTGAGGCACCCTGTCTTTATATGGTGGGGGTGTTGGAGCCGAAGGGGACACCGACTCTGCCATCACAACCGGGGGAGGGTTCTGGGGACTAACAGTAGTTACTACCGAACCTGTCGGAGTCAAATTACACCTTTGCAAAAGATCTGACCTATTTCTTAACAACATAAACAACTGTACATACATATGTTCATTCCATTTACCCGTACACTGACAAAACAAAAGCAATTGAAGGACCGTATTATAATTAAGTGATCCCTCCGGTGGCCACCTTTCCTGGTCCTCTAGTTGATATTGAGGCCAGTCTACTGTACAGAATCTTTTCAGTTTACTTTTAATCAACGGATCCGATCCAAACACTTTCCAGTTCACCAGAATGCATTCTAAGGGTGTACACCTTGCCCTGCCTACAGTACTCTGCCCCTGCCCCATATTAGGGAGACTCTGGGCGTCCCCAAGTCAAAACAGGTAGACACTGGGCGTCCCCAGGTCAAGACAGATAAAGTCCCCACTGGACTATTCCTACCTTATCCACAGGACCGGTTCCCCACCGTCGCCCGCAGCTGCTTCTCCACTACTAAAGCGCGTTGCACCGTTGTGCCCTCCGGGGTCGACCAAACCACGTCTCCGCTGAGGCCCTCGATGAAATCACCGGTGCGCGCTGGGCGTCGGTCGTCACCGCAATCCGTCGACCTCCGAGAGGGGTCCAGGCAAGGCTAAATTTCCGCCTCGAGCCCCACGTTGGGCGCCAAGACTGTTGCTGGCACAGAGGTGCCCGAGGCAAAGCAACAGGGGTTCATTGCCCGGCGTGCTTCGCGCCAATAAACACACCGGGGTGGAGAAACAATCAAAGGTTTATTTGAGATCTCAAAGTGGTGCAAGGAGACAGGCAAATCTCAAATCGAGCACACAGAACAAGGCAGCTTCTCTCTTCTTATACTTTACAATTAAGCCCCCGCCTTCTCTCCCCCTGTATCACCCCCCCCACTCCCCCTCCCCTTTCTA
>NW_020708463.1:0-3403 GCF_002925995.2 Terrapene triunguis
TCCGCCCTGGGAGGCTAAAACATAATCTAAAGCCTGTCTGTTTTGCAGGGACAGCAACCGGAGCTGGTAAAGCTCTGAATTAAGGCTTTTCTCTATGGCCAAGGTCTCATTGGCATACTTGGTGAGAAACACAGAGAGCCTACGATAAAATTGAGCCAGTCGTCCCACCCCATAGGATGGGAGAAAGATCATACCCAATCTGTCTCCTTCTGTAATGGGCTCTGGGGTGGCATACAAAGATCTATGCTGCCTAGGGCGGCCAGGGGGCAGTTTAGGGAAAACACGAAGGGGAGGGGCAAGATATCCTAGGTAGCAGCTTCCATACCACCGATGTGGTAACCACTTGTAGGCAGAGGTACCTCAAATATAAAAGGAGTGGCCATTCCCTACCAAGCCATTATAACCGCTACTCCACTTATTTGCTTGTCTGTCATTAAACGATCCGAACCGGGCGGTAGAGTTGGATTTGCCTTTAACATAGACAGGGATGGAAGTGTCACTGTCAGGGGATAAATAATACTGACAGGTGCTATTCCCAGCAAACCAGGTGTGATTGCTGGACTTAAACTGTCGATAGCACACCAAACCAGGGGCCACTGGCCGCAACCTAATAGGGGAAGGGATATACGTTGAGTTGGCCTGCGGCTTCCAGGGGTCGTCCCTTAACGCATACTGGGACTCAATGGTACAGTTCTGTGACAAAGGGGTACCCAAGGCATTTTTCCCCCTACTGAACCATCCCCAACAGATATCTGACCAATTCTGGGGAACTACCCTCCAGGGTAACCCTGCAGCATGGTGCGGGATTTGGGAGCATACCCAGCAGTTAGAGAGGTTAAACTCTTGGGCAAAGCAAACCTTCAGGGACTCATATGTGTTTGTCTCTAAGTTAGTAGGGATTCCTTTCCATCCTGCATGTGCCTGGGGGGAAACGGGAGTTAACAAGAGGAGTGTCTCTATGGCAAAGAGCACCACTGTGGCAGACCCTAGACCTGAACTCATATTGGGCAGGTGACCCTAGGGCCTAACAATCACAATTCCCCAAATACCCACAAAATAACAATTACCAATAGTAAGCAGATTAAAAACAACAGGGTCCAGGCCACCAGGTTAGGCCGGCCCTGTGAAAATAAACACAACCAACGCTCAGAGGTCTCACGGGGAGTGCGCTGTGACTGTCCAAAGAGAGCACAGGGCATTCCCAGCAGACACTATTGTCGCCTGAATAACAGCTTAAGTCCCAGATCGTCGCTGGCAGTCTTCTCTGCAGGCTGGACGGTCCACCGTTCAGGAGCAGGCACTGCTTTCAGGCGAGAGTGATGAATCCAGTTCTTGTGTCCCTCAACCTTTGCCGCTGTATGGGAGACCAGCAGGACGGTGTGAGGTTCTTCCACTTCTCTTGGAGAGGCTCGTCCTTCCAGGTCCGAACGAGTACGGAGTCACCTGGCTGCAAGGAGTGGATCGGGGCATCCAGCGGGAGAGGCTGCAAATCTTTGGTATACCTGTGGAGAGAACAAAGAACAGCAGACAGAGAGCACATGTACTGAGATAAGAAGCCATACCCCATTTCCCACTCCCCTGCCAGAACCGGTGTACCATTCATAGGCCATGCCCTTCCAAACATAATCTCGAAGGGACTGAGCCCTAACCTGCCCTTAGGGAGAGCGCGAATGCGGAGCAAAACAAGGGGCAAAGCATCAGGCCACTTAAGGGAAGCCTCTTGGCAAACCTTTGAGAGGTGCCGCTTAAGAGTCTGATTTGTACGCTCCACTACCCCACTGGCCTGCGGTCGCCATGGCGTGTGAAGCTTCCAGGGAATCTGTAGGGCATCCGATATCTTCTGAACGACTTGGGATGTGAAGTGTGTTCCATTGTCAGATTCCATCCACTGGGAGAGCAATCTGAGCCTTACTCTGTGGTACTCGATATCCTCGGAGTCCAACAAAGTTCAGGAGGCTCACAGTGGCTTTAAGGCAAGAGGTTAGACCCACAGCAGCAATTAACAAGTCATCCACATATTGCAGGAGGAGGACTTTGTCCTCGTTGTCCCACTCCTCCAAGTCTCTAGCCAGGGCCTGGCTGAAAAGGGTGGGGGAATTTTTAAACCCCTGGGCCAGCACTGTCCAGCAAAGTTGCTTTCTAACCCTCCTTCTGTCCTCCCACTCGAAGGAGAAAATCTCCTGTGACTGGGGGTCAACCGGAATCGTGAAGAAAGCATCCTTTAAATCCAGGACTGAAAAATGGGTGTACTGCCCCCCTATAGAAGCCAACAATGTATACGGATTGGGAACAAGGGGGTGTAGAGTCTTAACCCGCTCATTAACTGCCCTCAGGTCCTGGACCAGCCGGTATGTGCCATTGGGCTTTTGTACAGGCAAGATAGGAGTGTTCCAAGCTGACTGGCATTCTCGAAGTACCCCGCACTTTAGGAACTGGTCTATAGTTTCCTGCAGTCCCTCTCTGGCCTCCTTTTTGATTGGATACTGCTTGATTCGCACTGGACCTTTTCCTGGCAAAAGCTGAACAGTAATAGGAGTATGATGGGCTGCCTTTCCTGGGATCCCTGATGCCCATACCAGAGGAAAAACCCGCTTCTCCCACTGACTCCACTCTGGGGCTTGCATAGCTGAGGGCTCAATTGCAAGTGTCATTATCCAGGCATTCTCTGGGGGTAAGGTGAGGCTTATTTCATCTTGAGTGAAATGCAGGGTAGCACCTAAGCGACAAAGCAGGTCCCGTCCCAATAGAGGCGTTGGACAATCGGGGAGGTAAACCAGTTTGTGAGATAGAGTTCTGTTTCCCAAAGCACATTCCGCTGGGGCATATACTGGGCACTTAGTTCCTTTCCCTGTGGCTCCCACCACAGTGAGGGAATCTGCCACAGGCAGCTGAAGGGGTTGGTTTACAGCAGTTCGTGCAGCTCCAGAGTCTATTAAAAAGTCTATGTCTGAATCTCCCACCCGCATTTTTACTCGGGGTTCCGGGGGCAGGATAGTCCGTCTCCCCTGACACCCCTATTCTTGATCCTCTGCTGCCATCATAGGGGTACCTTCCCTTTCAGGGCACTCATTTTTCCAATGTCCCTCCTTTCGGCATATGGCACACTGATTGCGACCCAGACGCCTTTCTTGTAAGCCAGGGCGCCCACGCCCACGTCCTCTCATTCCCCGGCCCCTTCCACCTTCCTGAAATCTTCCCCTGCCACCAGCCTGTACTGCTGCAACCATCATTTTCACTTGCCTCTTTTCCTTTTCTCCTTCCCTAAGGCTGTAAGCCCTGTTTGCAGTTTCCAGAATCTGTGCCATTGTCATGCCCATCAAATCCTCCTTTTTCTGCAGTTTCCTTTTAATATCAGGGGCAGCACGACTGGTAAAGATACCCTTTATAATTGCCTCAGTAGCCT
>NW_020708464.1:0-1590 GCF_002925995.2 Terrapene triunguis
GGCAGCACGACTGGTAAAGATACCCTTTATAATTGCCTCAGTAGCCTAATCATCGGGGTTTGCATTAGTAGTTTGCCTGATGGTATCCCGAATACGCTGCAGAAAAGCAACCGGACTCTCCTTTGGCTCCTGTACTAGCTCATACGGCTTAGCCCAATTGTTATGTCGGACAGCTGAGTGTCGGAGACCATGTAATAGGAGCTCCTTGTATACAGTGAGACGGGTGAGATCTGCCGGCACGTTGGGATTCCACTGGGGGTCTGCTGTAGGGACCTGAACTGCAGCAACAGGGACATTTGCTGCGTTTGCCTCATGTCTATGCTGTGCCTCCTCCCGTGCCTTAGACACAACCTGATTTCGCTCCACCTCAGACAGCAGGGTCCGCATAAGGATATTACAGTCATCCCAATCAGGTTTATGACTCGCCAGACACCCTTCAAAAACCGAGATAAACTTGCTTGGATTCGTAGAGAATTCCCCTGCCTGTGTCTTAAAAGCTGCCAGATCCACCGGATTAAAAGGCACATGGGTGTAAACCTGCATTGTAGTGGCCGGGCGATTGTCTGTTCCAGGGCGGGCTATCCGAGTCTCAGTAATCAATGGATAGAATCCCACCGAGGGGGCAATCTCTGGGACCTGAGGCACCCTGTCTTTATATGGTGGGGGTGTTGGAGCCGAAGGGGACACCGACTCTGCCATCACAACCGGGGGAGGGTTCTGGGGACTAACAGTAGTTACTACCGAACCTGTCGGAGTCAAATTACACCTTTGCAAAAGATCTGACCTATTTCTTAACAACATAAACAACTGTACATACATATGTTCATTCCATTTACCCGTACGCTGAGAAAACAAAAGCAATTGAAGGACCGTATTATAATTAAGTGATCCCTCCGGTGGCCACCTTTCCTGGTCCTCTAGTTGATATTGAGGCCAGTCTACTGTACAGAATCTTTTCAGTTTACTTTTAATCAACGGATCCGATCCAAACACTTTCCAGTTCACCAGAATGCATTCTAAGGGTGTACACCTTGCCCTGCCTACAGTACTCTGCCCCTGCCCCATATTAGGGAGACTCTGGGCGTCCCCAAGTCAAAACAGGTAGACACTGGGCGTCCCCAGGTCAAGATAGATAAAGTCCCCACTGGACTATTCCTACCTTATCCACAGGACCGGTTCCCCACCGTCGCCCGCAGCTGCTTCTCCACTACTAAAGCGCGTTGCACCGTTGTGCCCTCCGGGGTCGACCAAACCACGTCTCCGCCGAGGCCCCCGATGAAATCACCGGTGCGCGCTGGGCGTCGGTCGTCGCCGCAATCCGTCGACCTCCGAGAGGGGTCCGGGCAAGGCTAAATTTCCGCCTCGAGCCCCACGTTGGGCGCCAAGACTGTTGCTGGCACAGAGGTGCCCGAGGCAAAGCAACAGGGGTTCGTTGCCCGGCGTGCTTCGCGCCAATAAACACACCGGGGTGGAGAAACAATCAAAGGTTTATTTGAGATCTCAAAGTGGTGCAAGGAGACAGGCAAATCTCAAATCGAGCACACAGAACAAGGCAGCTTCTCTCTTCTTATACTTTACAATTAAGCCCCC
>NW_020708465.1:0-1435 GCF_002925995.2 Terrapene triunguis
GGCAGCACGACTGGTAAAGATACCCTTTATAATTGCCTCAGTAGCCTGATCATCGGGGTTTGCATTAGTAGTTTGCCTGATGGTATCCCGAATACGCTGCAGAAAAGCAACCGGACTCTCCTTTGGCTCCTGTACTAGCTCATACGGCTTAGCCCAATTGTTATGTCTGACAGCTGAGTGTCGGAGACCATGTAATAGGAGCTCCTTGTATACAGTGAGACGGGTGAGATCTGCCGGCACGTTGGGATTCCACTGGGGGTCTGCTGTAGGGACCTGAACTGCAGCAACAGGGACGTTTGCTGCGTTTGCCTCATGTCTATGCTGTGCCTCTTCCCGTGCCTTAGACACAACCTGATTTCGCTCCACCTCAGACAGCAGAGTCCGCATAAGGATATTACAGTCATCCCAATCAGGTTTATGACTCGCCAGACACCCTTCAAAAACCGAGATAAACTTGCTTGGATTCGTAGAGAATTCCCCTGCCTGTGTCTTAAAAGCTGCCAGATCCACCGGATTAAAAGGCACATGGGTGTAAACCTGCATTGTAGTGGCTCGGCGATTATCTGTTCCAGGGCGGGCTATCCAAGTCTCAGTAATCAATGGATAGAATCCCACCGAGGGGGCAATCTCTGGGACCTGAGGCACCCTGTCTTTATATGGTGGGGGTGTTGGAGCCGAAGGGGACACCGACTCTGCCATCACAACCGGGGGAGGGTTCTGGGGACTAACAGTAGTTACTACCGAACCTGTCGGAGTCAAATTACACCTTTGCAAAAGATCTGACCTATTTCTTAACAACATAAACAACTGTACATACATATGTTCATTCCATTTACCCGTACGCTGACAAAACAAAAGCAATTGAAGGACCGTATTATAATTAAGTGATCCCTCCGGTGGCCACCTTTCCTGGTCCTCTAGCTGATATTGAGGCCAGTCTACTGTACAGAATCTTTTCAGTTTACTTTTAATCAACGGATCCGATCCAAACACTTTCCAGTTCACCAGAATGCATTCTAAGGGTGTACACCTTGCCCTGCCTACAGTACTCTGCCCCTGCCCCATATTAAGGAGACTCTGGGCGTCCCCAAGTCAAAACAGGTAGACACTGGGCGTCCCCAGGTCAAGACAGATAAAGTCCCCACTGGACTATTCCTACCTTATCCACAGGACCGGTTCCCCACCGTCGCCCGCAGCTGCTTCTCCACTACTCAAGCGCGTTGCACCGTTGTGCCCTCCGGGGTCGACCAAACCACGTCTCCGCCGAGGCCCCCGATGAAATCACCGGTGCGCGCTGGGCGTCGGGCGTCGCCGCAATCCGTCGACCTCCGAGAGGGGTCCGGGCAAGGCTAAATTTCCGCTTCGAGCCCCACGTTGGGCGCCAAGACTGTTGCTGGCACAGAGGTGCCCGAGGCAAAGCAACAGGGGTTCGTTG
>NW_020708466.1:0-2521 GCF_002925995.2 Terrapene triunguis
CATTTGAAATCTTAATTACACATTGTAGAAAATGTCTGGGTCATCCAGCAGTATTGTATGAGCTACCTCCCACAGGAAAACTGCCGCAGAGAAGAAAGAGGTTAGGTTCACAAATATGGCATTTTGATATTTCCAGGCTGAGGATTTATGCTTGTAAAAGTGACAGAAGTGAAAAAGTGCCTCATCAGTGCTAGAACAGTACAGTACATATCATGGATCAACTGTGTTTCTCCTATGGTTCTTCCTTTAAAATCTAGCGAGTGTGGAAAGCTCTGAGAAATGTGGCACTTTCAGTTCACAGACAGATGATTGGTGACTTGTTTTCTTTATTTTGGTTTCCGTCGCTAAGTTTTAGTTTGACTTTGGGATTGATTAACCCCCAACCTCAAAGTGAAATTCACTTGACGTCATTAAGATTTACCTGGTTCCAGGCCAAAACCATACAAATACTGAGCCCTGCATGGGTTTCACCCAAAACCTCTCTAACAACCATGGGAAAGGGGAGTTTGACGCAGGTTTACAATAGATCATAGAAGTGTGCTTTAGGAACTTAAGAGCATGGGCTAAATTTTGTGTTTGTGAAGAACTCTGAAACCAGGTGAATTTACCTGGTTTTGTTGACAAATTTCTGGATAGCCCTAGTAGTAAATCAAACAACACAAAATGGGGATTTTCCACAGAGATCCTTGGGACCTTGTTGTTTGTTAGGGCTAGTCAAGAGTCTGTCAAAACTACTTTTGGATGGCAAATTGGATTTTCAAATAAATACATTTGCACAAAAAGCATCTGTTTTCTTTGTAAAATTCTGAGTTTTCAGCAAATTTTCAGTTTTTTTATGAACAGCTGAAATTTTTCCACAGGGAATGAAATATTTACATTTCCCCAACCAGCTCTACTGTGTCTTCATTAAGGACTGCTTCCTTTTACATCAAAAGCTGTCTTTAGGTCCAGTCTTCCCAGCCCTTTGCACATACCCCTCCTGTTGAATTCAGTAGGATCTGGGCAGGCAGAAGTCTTGCAGTTTCAGGTCCCATATATGCACTACAATACATGAGGATATGTATTCTGTGGCTTTAGTACTGAACCACTTTAATGGCTTGAAACATGTTCTTAGCCCAGGAAAGAAAATTCCTGGTTTGGGATATGGAAGAATAGCGAACATTAAGCCCTGAGGCTGCTGTGCATTGTCTACTATCATTAGTTCCCAAAGGCTGTTCCAGTAACCAGGATCACCAGGAATGTCCTGGCCACACTTCCTGGCACTGGGGGACTACAGGGTGGTAGGTTTGATCCACCAGGGGCCTGATCCACCAGCCTTACCGTTCATTTCTGTCTCTAGCAGCAAAGGGGCTGAGGTGGGGTGAAGGATCTGGCCCTACCTCTTCTGCCGCAAAGGGTCTACAATCTAGGGGTAAATACTTAATACTGGTTGCAGTGCCTATTAACATGAATCATCCCTTGGGATATTAGCAGATGTGCAAAAGGGAAAGAACATACTACCAGGAGGACTTCAGCACTAACAATTAATACATGAAGGTACCTGACCTGGAGCTTTTAGCTGGAGAAAGTAATTATTTTTCTGAATTTATATGTCCCTGTGGAATGTAATCATTCTACAATGGATACATTTGTACTAATGAAGAGGATACTTCATGTCCTGTTTTCATGATGCTACTTGGACAAAATCTGTGTACTGTGCTTCCTGGGTACCTCTCCCAAAAAGCCTTTAACCCCTGACTCCCATTCTCTGTAGGGAAGAGTTGATTAACAATAGCCTAAAAACCATAAACATGGAATGGAACAAAATGGAAAGGAAAGAGCATGAAATGAAAAATATCCAAGAAAAGTCATGTTGTAAACAGGACCCATGCTTAGCATCACCACTTACTTTCATTGTTCCCTACCACTCTTTCCTTGTCTATTTTTTATTTAGGGTTTGTTGTGCGTGTGTTCTGTTCACAACACAATTTTTGTTGTGATTTTTTTGTATTTTGGACTATCATTCGTTAACCCTTCCCTGTGGGGGACAGGAGTAGAGGAGTAGGACATAATAAATTCATGAAAATAATTATTTTCTCCAGCTAAAAGCTTCAGGTCAGGTACCTTCATGTATTAATTGTTATTGCTGAAGTCCTCTTGGCACTATGTTTCCTCTCCTTAGCACATCTGGCAGTTGTGTTTATTTAAAGATAAACACCACTCCCATATGTACCATGTGTATTGTGCCCTGCGCTGAAGGTACTCTCTCTCCTGGTATGCAAAATTCTAGTTCAGGTTACAAAGTAAAACTTGGATCAGCTTGTCCTAGGTGAAGTGGGTTCAAGACTAAATACACCCTCAGGGGCTTGTATATATTTATTCTGAAGCACTAATATATGAAATCACAAGACCATTATATTAAAATGAGGAAAAAAAATTTGTCCCACTCAGAGTAACCCTTAAAGAAAATGGCGCACACTTTTTTCTCAGCTCAGTACTCTAGAAGCCTGAAAGATAAGAAGCACTTTTCATCAGGAGGGAA
>NW_020708467.1:0-1341 GCF_002925995.2 Terrapene triunguis
TTATAAGCACCCCCTCCCCATAAAGCCTTATGGGGTACACTGTCACAATACCCACAGGGGTCCTGACAGGTTTGTAGTCAGAGTCGCTAGCCCCTCACCACTGTCCATGCTACTATGGACACACTACTAGCTTGATGAGAGCTAGCACAAGGAGGTCTCCTCAAACTGGGAAGCACAGCCCCAGCTCCAAGTGCAGATATACCCTATGGCAGAAAGAGAGATGAGGGCCCAAATTTTCAAAAGCAATATGTAATTGTGGGTGCCTCAACTTTTGGGTGCCCAATACGGGTTGCTAGGTGTCTGGTTTTTGACCGGAAAGTCCAGTTGAAAAGGGAACCTGACAATGGGGGGAGGGATAGCTCAGTGGTTTGAGCATTGGCCTGCTAAACCCAGGGTTGTGAGTTCAATCCTTGAGGGGGCCACTTAGGGATCTGGGGCAAAATCAGTACTTGGTCCTGCTAGTGAAGGCAGGGGGCTAGACTCGATGACCTTTCGGGGTCCCTTACGGTTCTATGAGATAGGTATAGCACTGCCAACTGAACACGAAAAGTCTGGTTACCTGCAGTAACCAGCCTCCGCCACCGGGGGGCGGGAAGAGCAGCTGCTGCTGCTGGAGCCTGGAGGAGAATTCAGGAATGGATCCAGAGGTGAGAGGTACTGACGGCTCCCACTTCTTACCCCAAGCACGGCTCTCCCTCCCCTGCCCCACTCACCCCCTCATCCCTATGGCCCTGCTCAATTGGCTGAGGGAGGGAGGTGGAGAGAGCAGCAAGCGACAGTGGGGGTGGGAAGAGAAGAAAGGTGGGGCCTCAACAGAAAGAGCCAGAGCAGGCAGGAGAGGTTCCAGTGCTCAGTGTCCAGTTTTCACACATTCGAAAGTTGACCACCCCACCAACACTAGATATCTAGGATTTGATTTTCATAGGGACTATGCACCCACAACTCCTACTGAAGCCAAGTGAAACTAGAGTGCCTGAGGGTAAGTCCAGACTACCCACCATATAGGCGGGTAACGATCCATTTATCGGGGATCGATATGTCGCGTCTCGTTAAGAACGCGTTCCCCGTCAACTCCGGAACTCCACCGGAGCGAGCGGCGGTAGCGGAGTCAACGGGGGAGCCACAGCCGTCGATCCCGCGCCGTGAGGACCCAAGGTAAAACGATCTAAGATACTTCGACTTCAGCTACGCTATTCACGTAGCTGAAGTTGCGTATCTTAGATCGATCCCCCTCCCCAGTGTAGACCAGGCCTGAGTCAAGAAAAGTCAAGCCCAAGCAGCCTACTGTGACGGATTGGATCACAGAAACCCCCTTGGGAGCTGCCACCCGATGTGCCAAGA
>NW_020708468.1:0-1089 GCF_002925995.2 Terrapene triunguis
CCTTAAAACCTGATCCACGGGAGAGGGGACTGGCCTTTTGAATGCAGACTTTTCACCCTCCTCCTGGGAAAGCCCCTCCCTACACAAGGTGGGTGGACTCTCTAGCCCCCCCTGACCTTCCATTTGGGCTTCCCTCTTTGGGCTCCCCTCTGGGTCCGACACTCTTGTGTCCCCCAAAAGGGAAGGTGATCCTGCCCCAGCTGTGGACTCGCAGCTACCAGCCACGACGGACCTCTTACTGGCCAGCAAAATCCCTCCCCTTTCACTTGGGTTGGGCTGGCACCCAGCTACAGAGTCCTTGGGGCCTGTTCCCACCACAGCGGTCCCCAGGACCCCAACGTCCACCTTTGGGACACACGCCTCTGTGCACCCCAGGGCAGGCCCGGCCCCCTGCTGACCTGCAACTTTCTGGCAGTCAGCAGCTGTGGTGGCCTCCTTGCTACAAGGTGGTACATCCCCCTCCCCCGGGGAGATGATTACGGGACAGGAGCTAGCTTTATCCAGCTCCTCCTTCTTGAACTTCCCTGGAGCCCCGGGGCCATAGGAACCGGCCACAACCAGCCCTGCCCCCGAAGCTGCATCTTTTACTGCTGCAGAGGAATCTAAGAGACACTCTCCTATTCCCCCAGCAGTTGCTGTGACTTCACCCCCCCCTCTGGGGCTTTTAGCACAAGATTCCTTCTCACTGCTAACCAACCCTGGGACAGATTCTGCCACACTAAAGAAATCATTCCCCAGTAGAAACGGTGCAAAATTGTGTGCCACCGTTGCAACAGTCAGCTCAGCCTGCAAATCCTGAGTTTGCATGTGTACTTTAGCTAAAGGTGCAAGGACTTTGTAACCCCCTACCAGCTCTAATTCTGCCATTTTACCTGGCAACAAATCCTTTTCCTGGATCAGGTCCCTCCTGACCACGGAAATCTCAGCACCCGTGTCCCTTAATCCAAGAAGCATTTGACCATTTAATCTAACAGCATGCATATGCTCATTGCTTGGTTGTGTGGAAGCAAGCTTTACAAATCCTGTGTGGAAAGAGGCCACAGCCTGGCTCTGAGAAGCCCCAGCTTCATGTGTTACTTGTTGCCTGCT
>NW_020708469.1:0-1460 GCF_002925995.2 Terrapene triunguis
ATAATCTCACCCTCAGAGATGCTTCAGTAAGTTTTTCTCAGACTGGACACCTTCCAGGCCTGGGCACAATTCTTTCCCCTGGTACAGCTCTTGTTCCAGCTTAGGTGTTAGCTAGGGGCTTCTCCATGATGGCTCCTCTCCCTCTCTGTTCTCTTCCACTCCTTTATATATCTTTCGCATAAGGCGGGAACTCTTTGTCCCTCTGGGTTTTCACCCTCCCTCACTGGAAAAGCACCAGGTTAAAGATGGATTCCAGTTCAGGTGACATGATCACATGTCACTGCAAGACTTCATTACTCACTTGCCAGCACACACATATACAGGGAGACTCACAGGTAAACAGCCATCTGCAGACAATGGGAGTCATCAAGATTCCAAACCATCATTAATGGCCCACACTTTACATAATTACAATAGGCCCTCAGAGTTACATTTTATATTTCTAGTTTTAGATACAAGAGTGGTACATTTATACAAATCAGATGATCATACTCAGTAGATTATGCACTTTGTAATGATACCTTACAAGAGACCTTTTGCACGGAGCATATCCCAGTTGCATTATATTCACTTATTGTCAAATTTTTATAAAACTATCCCAGTTACATTATATTCACTTATATTTTTATAAAACCATATAGACTGCACAACGTCACACCTTCCTCCTGAACTTACTGCCAGAGACTTGGACACTGACCATGGCGGAGGCAGTATACCTAAAATTCGTTTTTGGGCTCCCCTATGGGGCAGACACTCCTGTGTCCCCCAAAAGGGAAAGAGACTCTGATCCAGCTGTAAGCTCACAGCTCCAAGCTATGAGAGACCTTTCGCTGGCCAGCAAAATCCCCCCCCTTTCACTCTGGTTGGGTTTGTTTCCAGCTAGAGTCCTTTGGGTTTGTTCCCACCGCAGCAGTCACCAGGACCCCAACTTCCAGCTCCAGGATACGTGTCTCTGTGCACCTCTTCCACTCCATTACAGCCAGGTCATGCTTCTGGGTCTTACTTGCTTTGTCTCTTAAGTCCAGGCTGGTGGGCAGCCTTTTCCTTTCCCAGGTCTGCCTTTTCCCAGGCAAATTATACATCAATTTCCATTTGTCTCCCCTTGAGACCATCGCTTGATGAGCTGGGATACCACAGAGAACACCCTCCTGCCAGAACAGGCACCCCTCCACTCCTGTCTTGCTAGGTTAGACACTTCAGTCAGCTTCAGCACAGACAGAGGTTGGGCCACACCCATCTGCAGTTCACTGAAACTGAGATGCACTCAGTTCAGGGGCTTCTTAGTTAACAGAGACATTCCCAGTGCCCATTGTTCAGTCTTTCTGGGCAATTTGCAACTTGTGTAGTTTTAGCTTCTTTTGATCTTCATTCTTACTTATTTTGCTTCCTTTTCTGTCCCTACTTCCCTTTCCCGAAATAAGCAAACAGAAAATAACAAACCAGTAACCACTTTGTCTGTT
>NW_020708470.1:0-1257 GCF_002925995.2 Terrapene triunguis
TCCCCAGCATGTATAACAGCTTCTTCCACAAATTAGGTATGTTCCACATCTTTAAAGCGTTTACCACTAGTGTGAATTCTTTTATTTTATCCCATAGGTGAATTAGCAAAAGACATAAGGTTAACAGCAAATCTACGGTGGACCGGCTTTGTTTACTCAATTTGACTTGTTTAGCCCCTATTGCATTTTTCCAGTTCTCTGTGCCCTCTGGTAGACACTCTGACGCAGATTCTTCTGCCTCTTTGGGGAAGACTTCTAGTTCGGGCATGTGCTCAGGTCTTTGGCCGGGAAAGGGTGTACTACGACCATGCTTGCCCTCGGCCCCTCCCTCTGGAGTTTCTCTGGGCTGGGCCCCACTCCCTTGTGAAGTTTCTCCCATGCAGAGATTTCCCCCCCCCTGTCTTGGAGAGAGAGTTTTATCTCTTGCAAGTGTAGCAAGAACAAGATCTTTCCCTGGGGTGCTCTGGACCCCATTTGGCACCCCACTTTCTGTTTCCAAAGGGTCAGCTGGATGGACCCCCTCATCCCGGAGACCTGACCCCCAGGTTTCCCTTAAAACCTGATCCACGGGAGAGGGGACTGGCCTTTTGAATGCAGACTTTTCACCCTCCTCCTGGGAAAGCCCCTCCCTACAAAAGGTGGGTGGACTCTCTGGCCCCCCCTGACCTTCCATTTGGGCTTCCCTCTTTGGGCTCCCCTCTGGGTCCGACACTCTTGTGTCCCCCAAAAGGGAAGGTGATCCTGCCCCAGCTGCGGACTCGCAGCTACCAGCCACGACGGACCTCTTACTGGCCAGCAAAATCCCTCCCCTTTCACTCGGGTTGGGCTGGCACCCAGCTACAGAGTCCTTGGGGCCTGTTCCCACCACAGCGGTCCCCAGGACCCCAACTTCCACCTTTGGGACACGCGCCTCTGTGCACCCCAGGGCAGGCCCGGCCCCCTGCTGACCTGCAACTTTCTGGCAGTCAGCAGCTGTGGTGGCCTCCTTGCTACAAGGTGGTACATCCCCCTCCCCGGGGGAGATGATTACGGGACAGGAGCTAGCTTTATCCAGCTCCTCCCTCTTGAACTTCCCTGGAGCCCCGGGGCCATAGGAACCGGCCACAACCAGCCCTGCCCCCGAAGCTGCATCCTTTACTGCTGCAGAGGAATCTAAGAGACACTCTCCTATTCCCCCAGCAGTTGCTGTGACTTCACCCCTCCCTCTGGAGCTTTTAGCACAAGATTCCTTCTCACTGCTAACCAACCCTGGGACAG
>NW_020708471.1:0-3042 GCF_002925995.2 Terrapene triunguis
CCCAATGCCATGAGGCGGTGTGCCTCAGTTTCCCCTTCTACACAGCAACATGGGCCCGTTATGCTTTTGCTGCTTTTTACAGGTATGGGCTGTAAAGTATCATGCTGGTGGGGCTGTCTTGTTACCATCCCCAGCATGTATAACAGCTTCTTCCACAAATTAGGTATGTTCCACGTCTTTAAAGGGTTTACCACTAGTGTGAATTCTTTTATTTTATCCCATAGGTGAATTAGCAAAAGACACAAGGTTAACAGCAAATTTACGGTGGACAGGCTTCGTTCACTCAATTTGACTTGTTTAGCCCCTATTGCATTTTTCCAGTTCTCTGTGCCCTCTGGTAGACACTCTGACGCAGATTCTTCTGCCTCTTTGGGGAAGACTTCTAGTTCGGGCATGTGCTCAGGTCTTTGGCCGGGAAAGGGTGTACTACGACCATGCTTGCCCTCGGCCCCTCCCTCTGGAGTTTCTCTGGGCTGGACCCCACTCCCTTGTGAAGTTTCTCCCATGCAGAGATTTCCCCCCCCCTGTCTTGGAGAGAGAGTTTTATCTCTTGCAAGTGTAGCAAGAACAAGATCTTTCCCTGGGGTGCTCTGGACCCCATTGGGCACCCCACTTTCTGTTTCCAAAGGGTCAGCTGGATGGACCCCCTCATCCCGGAGACCTGACCCCCAGGTTTCCCTTAAAACCTGATCCACGGGAGAGGGGACTGGCCTTTTGAATGCAGACTTTTCACCCTCCTCCTGGGAAAGCCCCTCCCTACAAAAGGTGGGTGGACTCTCTAGCCCCCCCTGACCTTCCATTTGGGCTTCCCTCTTTGGGCTCCCCTCTGGGTCCGACATTCTTGTGTCCCCCAAAAGGGAAGGTGATCCTGCCCCAGCTGCGGACTCGCAGCTACCAGCCACGACGGACCTCTTACTGGCCCGCAAAATCCCTCCCTTTTCACTCGGGTTGGGCTGGCACCCAGCTACAGAGTCCTTGGGGCCTGTTCCCACCACAGCGGTCCCCAGGACCCCAACGTCCACCTTTGGGACACACGCCTCTGTGCACCCCAGGGCAGGCCCGGCCCCCTGCTGACCTGCAACTTTCTGGCAGTCAGCAGCTGTGGTGGCCTCCTTGCTACAAGGTGGTACATCCCCCTCCCCCGGGGAGATGATTACGGGACAGGAGCTAGCTTTATCCAGCTCCTCCTTCTTGAACTTCCCTGGAGCCCCAGGCCCATAGGAACCGGCCACAACCAGCCCTGCCCCCGAAGCTGCATCCTTTACTGCTGCAGAGGAATCTAAGAGACACTCTCCTATTCCCCCAGCAGTTGCTGTGACTTCACCCCCCCCCTCTGGGGCTTTTAGCACAAGATTCCTTCTCACTGCCCACCAACCCTGGGACAGATTCTGCCACACTAAAGAAATCATTCCCCAGTAGAAACGGTGCAAAATTGTGTGCCACCGTTGCAACAGTCAGCTCAGCCTGCAAATCCTGAGTTTGCATGTGTACTTTAGCTAAAGGTGCAAGGACTTTGTAACCCCCTACCAGCTCTAATTCTGCCATTTTACCTGGCAACAAATCCTTTTCCTGGATCAGGTCCCTCCTGACCACAGAAATCTCAGCACCCGTGTCCCTTAATCCAAGAAGCATTTGACCATTTAATCTAACAGCATGCATATGCTCATTGCTTGGTTGTGTGGAAGCAAGCTTTACAAATCCCGTGTGGAAAGAGGCCACAGCCTGGCTCTGAGAAGCCCCAGCTTCGTGTGTTACTTGTTGCCTGCTTCCACTCAGCAAGGGACACTTATTCCTCAGGTGCTCAGGGGACTTACAATGATAGCACCTCTTGGGCTCCTCTGCTTGCACAGGAAATTTGGGACGAGTACCAGGGGAATGGGGAGGTGACCGCCCAGCCTCCTTTTTCCCATACCCAGGGGTAAAACGGTGATTCTGCTTTCCCCCAACCTTATACCCCTCCACCAGTGGTTTATGTTTGATCGCAGCTTGTGCTTGTTCATAAGAGTCAGCATACTCAGCTAATTCACCCACTGCATTTACCTTTTTGTCCCACAAATACTGTTTTACCTCATCACTGCACATACTCAGGAAGTGTTCCTGAGTAACCAGATCACACATCCCTTCAAAGCTAGTAATGCCTCTCCCCCGCACCCATTTATCTACCAAATCTCTCATTTCATTGGCATAAGCCACATTACTTAATCCAGATCCCCTCTTAAGGGTCCTGAATTTAACCCTGTAGGTTTCAGGTGTAACCTGAAACTGTTTCAAAACCAGTTCCTTAAATTTACCGTAGTTTGAAGCATCATCAATAGGCATCTTATTGAATATGTCCAGAGCTCTGCCAGTCAATTTTGCTATCAATGTGGTCATCTTCTGATCTTCAGGGATGGCATGGAGGGTGCACAGTCTCTCAAAGGTGATGAAATATTCGGCGATATCGCCGGACTCGTCATACTGTGGACATAGTCGCTCCCATTTGTGGATTTTTGGGGAAGTGGAGCCAGCAGGTGGAGGGTTTTGTCTCCTCGACTCCATAACAGTCAGTTCATGTTTCTGGGCCTCCCTCTGGGCCTCCATAGCCCTCTCCTGGGCAGCTGCCTCTGCCTCCGCCCTCGCTGCCTCCGCTCGCTCCCTCGCTGCCTCCACCTCCATAGCTCTCTTGTGGGCAGCTGCCTCTGCCTCCATAGCTCTCTTGTGGGCAGCCTCTTCCCTTGCATGTTCTGCCTCCCTGGCACTAATTTCTAATTGTCTTAGTTCCAGCCGTCTCTTATGTTCATTTTCTCTCTCTTTTGCTTCCAGCCTGGCCAGCTTTAGTTTATTAGCAGCGTCACTAGTACTCATTGTCCTGCTTTCTTGTGCTGGGCTACAACCCCTCTGCAGTTCACTGAAACTGAGGTCACTAGTACTCATTTTCCTGCTTTCTTCTGATCTTCCGCCTTACTTATTTTGCTTCCTTTTCTGTCCCTACTTCCCTTTCCCGAAATAAGCAAATAGAAAATAACAAACCAGTAACCACTTTGTCTGTTCTCCAGCCACCAC
>NW_020708472.1:0-1910 GCF_002925995.2 Terrapene triunguis
CAGGAAGTGACATCTCTCAGTGTTTTGAATGATTAGATCTCAGTGGGGCCTTGTCAGATTACCTCAAACTTTCCCCCAAATCCTCTGCCACATGCCTACACAGCAGGCTGTTCAAACAGATTGGGTTACACCTATCAAGAGTAGAGAGATCAAAATGGTTTTAGCCTCTGACTGCCAGATGCTGGGACTGGACAATGGGGGATGGATCACTCGATAATTGCCCTGTTCTATTCATTCCCCTGAAGTCTCTGGCACTGGACACTGTCAGAAGATGGGATACTGGGCTAGATGGACCACTGGTCTGACCAAGTATGGCCATTATGTTAAAAAAAACTAGTTCCAACCTTAACTGTGCAGAGACATCACTGTCCCTAGAAAACATGTGTGAGAACAATGGGTGTGTGTTCTTGTGACATCAGAATATGAAAATACAGGCCTGATCCAGAGCCCATTAAAGTCAACTGGCATCTTGGCAGGGGGTTAGTCTAGATGACCCTTGCAGTCCCTTCTAACCCTATAGTTCTATGATTCTATGAATTATCATTGACTTGGAGATGCTTTTGATCAGGTGCTAAGAGCCAGCACTATAAGCCCCTACTGTGGGTGGCAGAGATCGATGATGAGATCGAGTATAATTAGGGCCCTACCAAATTTATAGCCAGGAAAAACGCATCACAGACCGTGAAATCTGGTCTCCCCCTGAAATCTGGTCTTTTGTGCGCTTTTACCCTATACTATACAGATTTCACGGGGGAGACCAGCGTTTCTCACACTGGGGGTCCTGACCCAAAAGAGAGTTGCAGGGGGGTCACAAGGTTATTTTAGGGGGGGTCACAGTATTGCCACCCTTACTTCTGCGTTGACGTCAGAGCTGGGCAGCATATCATACCATGCTACCCTTACTTCTGCGCTGCTGCTGGCGGCGGCGCTGCCTTCAGAGCTGAGCAGTGGTTGCTGGCTGGGAGCCCAGCTCTGAAGGCAGCGCCGCCACCAGCAGCAGCGCAGAAGTAAGGGTAGCATGGTATGATATGCTGCCCAGCTCTGACGTCAACGCAGAAGTAAGGGTGGCAATACTGTGACCCCCCCTAAAATAACCTTGTGACCCCCCTGCAACTCTCTTTTGGGTCAGGACCCCCAGTGTGAGAAACGCTGGTCTCCCCCGTGAAATCTGTATAGTATAGGGTAAAAGCGCACAAAAGACCAGATTTCAGGGGGAGACCAGATTTCACGGTCTGTGATGCGTTTTTCCTGGCTATAAATTTGGTAGGGCCCTAATTATACTCGATCTCATCATCGATCTCTGCCACCCACAGTAGGGGCTTATAGTGCTGGCTCTTAGCACCTGATCAAAAGCATCTCCAAGTCAATGATAATTCATAGAATCATAGAACTATAGGGTTAGAAGGGACTGCAAGGGTCATCTAGTCTAACCCCCTGCCAAGATGCCAGTTGACTTTAATGGGCTCTGGATCAGGCCTGTATTTTCATATTCTGATGTCACAAAAACACACACCCATTGTTCTCACACATGTTTTCTAGGGACAGTGATGTCTCTGCACAGTTAAGGTTGGAACTAGTTTTTTTTAACATAATGGCCATACTTGGTCAGACCAGTGGTCCATCTAGCCCAGTATCCCATCTTCTGACAGTGTCCAGTGCCAGAGACTTCAGGGGAATGAATAGAACAGGGCAATTATCGAGTGATCCATCCCCCATTGTCCAGTCCCAGCATCTGGCAGTCAGAGGCTAAAACCATTTTGATCTCTCTACTCTTGATTGGTGTAACCCAATCTGTTTGAACAGCCTGCTGTGTAGGCATGTGGCAGAGGATTTGGGGGAAAGTTTGAGGTAATCTGACAAGGCCCCACTGAGATCTAATCATTCAAAACACTGAGAGATGTCACTTCCTG
>NW_020708473.1:0-1132 GCF_002925995.2 Terrapene triunguis
CACCCGCAGGTCTGTCATTGAATGGCCAGACAGGTTAAAGTGTTCTCTCACTGGTTTTTGAGTATTATGATTCCTGATGTCAGATTTGTGTCCATTAATTCTTTTGCGTAGAGACTGTCCGGTTTGGCCAATGTAAATGGCAGAGGGGCATTGCTGGCACATGATGGCATATATCACATTGGTAGATGTGCAGGTGAATGAGCCCCTGATGGTATGGCTGATGTGATTAGGTCCTATGATGATGTCACTTGAATAGATATGTGGACAGAGTTGGCATCGGGCTTTGTTACAAGGATAGGTTCCTGGGTCAGTGTTTTTGTTCAGTGATGTGTGGTTGCTGGTGAGTATTTGCTTTAGGTTGGGGGGTTGTCTGTAAGCGAGGACAGGTCTGTCTCCCAAGATCTGTGAGAGTAAAGGATCATCTTTCAGGATAGGTTGTAGATCTCTGATGATGCACTGGAGAGGTTTTAGTTGGGGGCTGAAGGTGACAGCTAGTGGTGTTCTGTTATTTTCTTTGTTGGGCCTGTCTTGTAGGAGGTGACTTCTGGGTACTCGTCTGGCTCTGTCAATCTGTTTTTTCACTTCAGCAGGTGGGTATTGTAGTTTTAAGAATGCTTGATAGAGATCTTGTAGGTGCTTGTCTCTATCTGAGGGATTGGAGCAAATGCGGTTATATCTTAGAGCTTGGCTGTAGACAATGGATCGTGTGGTGTGTCCTGGATGGAAGCTGGAGGCATGTAGGTAAGTGTAGCGGTCAGTAGGTTTCTGGTATAGGGTGGTATTTATGTGACCATCGCTTATTAGCACAGTAGTGTCCAGGAAATGGACCGCTTGTGTGGATTGATCTAGGCTGAGGTTGATGGTAGGATGGAAATTATTGAAATCATGGTGGAATTCCTCAAGGGCTTCTTTTCCATGGGTCCAGATGATGAAGATGTCATCAATGTAGCGCAAGTAGAGTAGGGGCGTTAGGGGACAAGAACTAAGGAAGCGTTGTTGTACTGCTATGGGTACCCGCATGGCCCCACAGTATGCCAACATTTTTATGGCTGACCTAGAACAACGCTTCCTTAGTTCTCGTTTTTTATTACTGGTCTAGTTACAACCTTAACACTGACTTACTAGCAAAGTT
>NW_020708474.1:0-1236 GCF_002925995.2 Terrapene triunguis
AGCAACCGCATCACATTTTCACTCATCATCGGTATAAAAAGTTGTCTCGAAAACACACACACACACACACACACACACACACAAAAGGAAATTCCCAAACAAAAAACTTTGCTAGTAAGTCAGTGTTAAGGTTGTAACTAGACCAGTAATAAAAAACGAGAACTAAGGAAGCGTTGTTCTAGGTCAGCCATAAAAATGTTGGCATACTGTGGGGCCATGCGGGTACCCATAGCAGTACAACAACGCTTCCTTAGTTCTTGTCCCCTAACGCCCCTACTCTACTTGCGCTACATTGATGACATCTTCATCATCTGGACCCATGGAAAAGAAGCCCTTGAGGAATTCCACCATGATTTCAATAATTTCCATCCCACCATCAACCTCAGCCTAGATCAATCCACACAAGCGGTCCATTTCCTGGACACTACTGTGCTAATAAGCGATGGTCACATAAATACCACCCTATACCAGAAACCTACTGACCGCTACACTTACCTACATGCCTCCAGCTTCCATCCAGGACACACCACACGATCCATTGTCTACAGCCAAGCTCTAAGATATAACCGCATTTGCTCCAATCCCTCAGATAGAGACAAGCACCTACAAGATCTCTATCAAGCATTCTTAAAACTACAATACCCACCTGCTGAAGTGAAAAAACAGATTGACAGAGCCAGACGAGTACCCAGAAGTCACCTCCTACAAGACAGGCCCAACAAAGAAAATAACAGAACACCACTAGCTGTCACCTTCAGCCCCCAACTAAAACCTCTCCAGTGCATCATCAGAGATCTACAACCTATCCTGAAAGATGATCCTTTACTCTCACAGATCTTGGGAGACAGACCTGTCCTCGCTTACAGACAACCCCCCAACCTAAAGCAAATACTCACCAGCAACCACACATCACTGAACAAAAACACTGACCCAGGAACCTATCCTTGTAACAAAGCCCGATGCCAACTCTGTCCACATATCTATTCAAGTGACATCATCATAGGACCTAATCACATCAGCCATACCATCAGGGGCTCATTCACCTGCACATCTACCAATGTGATATATGCCATCATGTGCCAGCAATGCCCCTCTGCCATTTACATTGGCCAAACCGGACAGTCTCTACGCAAAAGAATTAATGGACACAAATCTGACATCAGGAATCATAATACTCAAAAACCAGTGAGAGAACACTTTAACCTGTCTGGCCATTCAATGACAGACCTGCGGGTG
>NW_020708475.1:0-1923 GCF_002925995.2 Terrapene triunguis
TTTTTCTCTTACTTAATTGGCCTCTCAGAGTTGGTAAGACAACTCCCACCTGTTCATGCTCTCTGTATGTGTGTATATATATCTCCTCAATATGTTTCACTCTATATGCATCTGAAGAAGTGGGCTGTAGCCCACGAAAGCTTATGCTCTAATAAATGTGTTAGTCTCTAAGGTGCTACAAGTACTCCTGTTCTTTTTGCGGATACAGACTAACACGGCTGCTACTCTGAACCCTGTTATAAATCAAACGTTTGAAAGTCCAGAATTTAAAGTATTGTGGTACAAAAAGCCTAAATTCCACTGGGACACTGGGAAATATTAAGAGGTACAAAGACCAATGCCATTGTTTATTAGGGAATTGTTGTTTTGCGTGACTTGCCAGTTGGCTAGTCTGTGTAATTGTTATAATGATCCAAGTGGAATTTCTCCCTCTTGTTGTGAAAAGATTTTCCTTATGAAGTCATGAGAAGATTAGGTTGACCTGGATTAATGCCTTAATTCCTGCCATTAAGAAGGCTTCCTCTTCCCTTTAGCTCCCCCTTTCCCCAATGCATTTAATTGAGGATAACACATCATAATAATTATACTTTGCCCTTCTAGAATCCCATCCAGCTGAAGACCTCAAAGTACTTTACAAACATTTATTAAGCCTCACTGCTCCACTGTGAAGTAGGTGGTGGCATTATCACCAGTTTGTAGCTGGCACAGCGCAGTTAAATAACTTGTCCCAGGAAGCCTTTGGCAGAGCTGAGAATACAAACCAAGTCCTGAATCCCAATCCTGGTCTTTAATCACCACAGCCCCCTCCATCCCTGAGGGGGTTTCCTGATTAACTGATAGCTCAAATGACAGCCTTTGCAGAACTCCATGGATTGGAGCGACTTTTCTTTCCTGGCAAGCGTCTAATCTAAGGTACTGGCATAGTTCCCAGTACTGTAGCATCTGAGAACCCCCTAATCTTTACAGCAGCCCCGTGAGGTAGGACAGTGTGGTTATTCCCATTTTATGATGGGGGCACTGAGGAACCAAGGCCCAGATCCTCAAAGGTATTTAGGCTCCTACATGCCACTGATGTCAGTGACTTGCCCAATATCACACAGGAAGTCTGTGGCAGAGGGAATTGAACCCAGATCTCCCAAATCCTAGGCTAGGGCCCGAACCACTGGACCATCCTTCCTCTCTATAGGTGGAATCACCCTTCTTTTCCACCCCCCCCAAAATCAGTGCCTCTCTGCTGGCTTCTTACTAGAACCCAGAGCTTAAGGTTCAGCCAGGTTCACGCTCTTGAGGTTTTCTTTGAGTTTCTGGCTTGCACAAATCCAAGCAAATACTAACAGATGCCCCATTTTAACCCCCACCCTCTGCCATGACACCCTCTTCCCCCACAGACCAACTTGGGATCCTCCCTCATTCCCACTCAACCTCCTCCACCCTTAGACCCTGGCTTCCATTTACCACTAGGTTCCTTTTGGGGGCAAGAAAACAGGGGAGCTATTGACCTGATTCTTCCCTTCCCCCACAAGCCCTTGAGGCGGCAGCTGGCTGGTCCCTGCCTACAAATGGGACCTTTATTGTTGGCCAGATGGCCTGCTGCCCCCATAGGGGATGGATGTCGAGTAGGTTCATTACTCTGCGTAGCCCACTATTAATACCGACAGTGGAGCTGCCTGCCTCTAAGCCCCACATTCAGCACCAGGGCTCAGTCTGTAAAGAGAATTCACCCCATTCTAGGGCCTTGGTGCACCTAGAACGTATGACAGGCCAGGCAGTTTCCCTATTACCTGGCAGGTGTTGGGATTAACGGTTGATGGTTTAGGTAACAGTTGGCTATGGGGTGTAGAAAAAAGGTATCTTTATAGCCTGCAGGAATTCAGGAGGCAGAGCAAACTTTGCTATTCCACTCTCTGGCATTCTTCCCCTCTC
>NW_020708476.1:0-1777 GCF_002925995.2 Terrapene triunguis
TAAATTTGTTAGTCTCTAAGGTGCCACAAGTACTCCTGTTCTTTTTGTGGATACAGACTAACACGGCTGCTACTCTGAAACCTGTTATAAATCAAGCGTTTGAAAGTCCAGAATTTAAAGTATTGTGGTACAAAAAGCCTAAATTCCACTGGGACACTGGGAAATATTAAGAGGTACAAAGACCAATGCCATTGTTTATTAGGGAATTGTTGTTTTGCATGACTTGCCAGTTGGCTAGTCTGTGTAATTGTTTTAATGATCCAAGTGGAATTTCTCCCTCTTGTTGTGAAAAGATTTTCCTTATGAAGTTATGAGAAGATTAGGTTGACCTGGATTAATGCCTTAATTCCTGCCATTAAGAAGGCTTCCTCTTCCCTTTAGCTCCCCCTTTCCCCAATGCATTTAATTGGGGATAACACATCATAATAATTATACTTTGCCCTTCTATAATCCCATCCAGCTGAAGACCTCAAAGTACTTTACAAACATTTATTAAGCCTCACTGCTCCACTGTGAAGTAGGTGGTGGCATTATCACCAGTTTGTAGCTGGCACAGCGCAGTTAAATAATTTGTCCCAGGAAGCCTTTGGCAGAGCTGAGAATACAAACCAAATCCTGAATCCCAATCCTGGTCTTTAATCACCACAGCCCCCTCCATCCCTTGAGGGGGTTTCCTGATTAACTGATAGCTCAAATGACAGCCTTTGCAGAACTCCATGGATTGGAGCGACTTTTCTTTCCTGGCAAGCGTCTAATCTAAGGTACTGGCATAGTTCCCAGTACTGTAGCATCTGAGAACCCCCTAATCTTTACAGCAGCCCTGTGAGGTAGGACAGTGTGGTTATTTCCATTTTATGATGGGAGCACTGAGGAACCAAGGCCCAGATCCTCAAAGGTATTTAGGCTCCTACATGCCACTGATGTCAGTGACTTGCCCAATATCACACAGGAAGTCTGTGGCAGAGGGAATTGAACCCAGATCTCCCAAATCCTAGGCTAGGGCCCTAACCACTGGACCATCCTTCCTCTCTATAGGTGGAATCACCCTTCTTTTCCACCTCCCCCGCCCCCAAATCAGTGCCTCTCTGCTGGCTTCTGACTAGAACCCAGAGCTTAAGGTTCAGCCAGGTTCACGCTCTTGAGGTTTTCTTTGAGTTTCTGGCTTGCACAAATCCAAGCAAATACTAACAGATGCCCCATTTTAACCCCCACCCTCTGCCATGACACCCTCTTCCCCCACAGACCAACTTGGGATCCTCCCTCATTCCCACTCAACCTCCTCCACCCTTAGACCCCGGCTTCCATTTACCACTAGGTTCCTTTTGGGGGCAAGAAGACAGGGGAGCTATTGACCTGATTCTTCCCTTCCCCCACAAGCCCTTGATGCGGCAGCTGGCTGGTCCCTGCCTACAAATGGGACCTTTATTGTTGGCCAGATGGCCTGCTGCCCCCATAGGGGATGGATGTCGAGTAGGTTCATTGCTCTGCGTAGCCCACTATTAATACCTACAGTGGAGCTGCCTGCCTCTAAGCCCCACATTCAGCACCAGGGCTCAGTCTGTAAAGAGAATTCACCCCATTCCAGGGCCTTGGTGCACCTAGAACGTATGACAGGCCAGGCAGTTTCCCTATTACCTGGCAGGTGTTGGGATTAACGGTTGATGGTTTAGGTAACAGTTGGCTATGGGGTGTAGAAAAAAGGTACCTTTATAGCCAGCAGGAATTCAGGTGGCAGAGCAAACTTTGCTATTCCACTCTCTGGCATTCTTCCCCTCTC
>NW_020708477.1:0-4593 GCF_002925995.2 Terrapene triunguis
CTACATTTGAACCCTAAAGTTCAAAGTGGGGATCCAGCCTTGACATGGTGGCAGCGGTGGGATACATTTTAAACCCAAAGTCAGTAAGAGATTTTTTTTTCCTTCTAGCTGCTTGGAAAGCAGAGCTGAAGGTAGATGCATATCTTATCTCTCCTTGCCTGAAGGCAGAGGTGTTAAGTTTTTTTTAACGAGGTCCTTTGTTAAGAGAAGGGTTCAAAGGGAGCAAACTTTGACTGACTGGTAAAGATAATTTACAAGTTGAATTGTTTTTTTTTCTTTTTACATCCTCGGGAGTAGCTTGTTAGAAAGTCTCTGTTAACTCAGCAGCAGCCAGAGCTAAGTACATCCCAATTTCAGTCAACTGCAGAGGGGTGTGACCCAGCACAAGAAAACCAGGAAAATGACTACCAAAGAAGAAAAAGCTAAAGAGGAGGCCCACAAGAGAGCTATGGAGCTGAAAGAAAAAGAGATAGAGCTGAGAGACAGAGAAGAGAAAGCCAAAGAGGCGGCCCACAAGAGAGAGATAGAGCTGAGAGACAGAGAAGAGAAAGCCAAAGAGGCGGCCCACAAGAGAGAGATGGAGCTGAAAGAAAAAGAGATGGAACTGGAAGCAGCAAGGACTAGGCAGGGTGCATCAGACCATCCTAACAACTCCTCTCCAGGTACCACTTCCCATCCCAGGAAATTCCCTACCTACAAGGCAGGCGATGATACTGAGGCCTTCTTAGAAAATTTTGAAAGGGCCTGCCTTGGATACAACATCCCTCCACCCCAGTACATGGTAGAGCTGAGGCCGCAGCTCAGTGGACCCTTAGCAGAGGTGGCGGCTGAAATGCCTAAGGAACACATGAACAGTTATGAACTTTTTAAAAACAAGGCCAGAATCAGAATGGGGCTAACACCTGAGCATGCCCGTCGGCGGTTCAGAGCCCTAAGGTGGAAACCCGATGTGTCATTTACCCGACATGCCTACCACATTGGGAAAAATTGGGATGCCTGGATATCAGGAGCAAATGTTAAATCTACGGAAGAGTTGCCCTTCCTATTGCAAATGGAGCAGTTTTTAGAGGGTGTTCCTGAGGAAATAGAAAGGTACATCCTAGATGGGAAGCCCAAAACTGTAACCGAGGCGGGGGAGATTGGAGCCAAATGGGTGGAGGTGACAGAAAAGAAAAAAGCTAGTAGCAGTTGGAGCGAATATCAGAAGGGGCAAGCCGAAACAAAACCTTACCACCGGGGACAACCCAAGGCCCCACCCACATCCCAAGGGAAACCCCAGACGCCTTCTCACCCCACCACACCAGTCTCCATCAACCAACATCGCCCCGGTGATACCTTAGCAGGGCGATGTTTTAAATGTAATGAACTGGGACATATAAAGGCTCACTGCCCCAAGAACCCTAACCGATTACAGTTCATTACACCCCAATCACACCAAAGATCCCCAGACCCAGATGCCTCTCTCATACCCTCGGAGCGAAGGGAAACCTTGAGAGTGGGCGGAAAGAAGGTTATCGCTTGGAGGGATACTGGGGCACAAGTGTCAACTATCCACCAATCCCTAGTGGACCCCAAACTCATCAACCCGGAGGCTACAGTGACAATTCAACCCTTCGTGTCACAGTCTGTAACCTTGCCTACAGCCCAGTTGCATGTCCAGTACAAGGGCTGGGCAGGAATGTGGACTTTTGCAGTCTATGACAATTATCCCATCCCCATGCTGCTGGGGGAAGACTTGGCCAACCATGTGAAGCTAGCCAAGAGGGTGGGAATAGTCACCCGCAGCCAGGCTAAGCAAGCTTCCACCCCCATCCCTGTTCCGGAGCCGTCCACCAGGGCCCCGTCTGTGTTACCGGAGACCCAAACACAGGTGGTGGAACCGGATCCCCTGCCAACGACTGCAACAGCCGTAGTGGATCCAATCCCAGAGACCCAGCCAAAGCCAGTCCCGGAACCGGAACTGGCAACGCAACCAGCACCAGAACCATTGCCGGCACGGAGTCCAGCGCTTGCAAACCCGTCTACAACTCCAATGCCAGAGGGCACCAGCGAGCCTGAACTGGCGGAAGCAGCAGATAACCCTCCCCAAGAGGCTCAGCCAGAGCCTGAGATACCACATAGTGCACCAGCGGACAGCGGTTCACGGTCAGTGGAAACAGCCCCAGCACCTGCATCGCTTCCAGAGGGACCAAGCCCCAGTCCACAGTCCAAGGAGGAACTGATGTCTCCAGCATCAAGGGAACAGTTCCAGGCCGAGCAGGAAGCAGATGACAGCCTTCAGAAAGCTTGGGCGGCGGCACGGAGCACCCCACCGCCTCTCAGCTCTTCTAACCGATCCCGGTTTGTTGTAGAACAAGGACTTTTATACAAGGAAACTCTTTCTGGTGGGCACCAGGAAGACTGGCATCCTCAAAGACAGTTGGTGGTTCCCACTAAGTATCGGGTAAAGCTCTTGAGCTTAGCCCATGATCATCCCAGTGGCCATTCTGGGGTGAACAGAACCAAAGACCGGTTGGGGAAGTCCTTCCACTGGGAGGGAATGGGCAAGGACGTTGCTAATTATGTCCGGTCTTGTGAGGTGTGCCAACGGGTGGGAAAGCCCCAAGACCAGGTTAAAGCCCCTCTCCAGCCACTACCCATAATTGAGGTCCCATTTCAGCGAGTAGCTGTGGATATTCTGGGTCCTTTCCCAAAGAAGACACCCAGAGGAAAGCAGTACGTACTGACTTTCATGGATTTTGCTACCCGATGGCCGGAAGCTGTACCCTTAAGCAACACCAAGACTAAAAGTGTGTGCCAGGCATTAGCAGACATTTTTGCCAGGGTAGGTTGGCCCTCCGACATCCTTACAGATTCGGGAACTAATTTCCTGGCAGGGAACATGAAAAACCTGTGGGAAGCTCATGGGGTGAATCACTTGGTTGCCACCCCTCATCACCATCAAACCAATGGTCTGGTGGAGAGGTTTAATGGAACTTTGGGGGCCATGATACGTAAATTCGTAAATGAACACTCCAATGATTGGGACCTAGTGTTGCAGCAGTTGCTTTTTACCTACAGGGCTGTTCCACATCCCAGTTTAGGGTTTTCACCATTTGAACTTGTGTATGGCCGCGAGGTTAAGGGGCCATTACAGTTGGTGAAGCAGCAATGGGAGGGGTTTACGCCTTCTCCAGGAACTAACATTCTAGACTTTGTAAGCAACCTACAAAACACCCTCCGACACTCTTTAGCCCTTGCTAAAGAAAACCTAAAGGATGCTCAGGAAGAGCAAAAGGCCTGGTATGATAAACATTCCAGAGAACGGTCCTTCAAAGTAGGAGACCAAGTCATGGTCTTAAAGGCGCTCCAGGCCCATAAAATGGAAGCGTCGTGGGAAGGACCATTCACGGTCCAGGAGCGCCTAGGAGCTGTTAACTATCTCATAGCCTCCCCCACCTCCAACATAAAGCCTAAGGTATACCATGTTAATTCTCTTAAGCCCTTTTATTCCAGAGAATTAAACGTTTGCCAGTTTACAGCCCAGGAAACTGATGACGCGGAGTGGCCTGCAGGTGTCTACTACGAAGGAACAAAGAATGGTGGTGTGGAAGAGGTGAACCTCTCCACGACCCTGGGACGTCTGCAGCGACAGCAGATCAAGGAGCTGTGCACAAGCTTTGCACCGATTTTCTCAGCCACTCCAGGACGGACCGAACGGGCATACCACTCCATTGACACAGAACTCCAGGAAGAAATCACAGCCAGTGTGGAACCGAACGTCCAACACTATCTGTGATTTGGGGGGCGTGTCATAACTATGAAGGGAAGGGTAACAGCTCTCTGTGTACAGAGACTCCAAATCCTTTTACCTGTAAAGGGTTAAGAAGCTCGGGTAACCTGGCTGACACCTGACCCCAAGGACCAATAAGGAGACAAGATACTTTCAAATCTTGGGGGGGGAAAGGCTTTTGTGTGTGCTCTTTGTTTTAAGGGGTGGTTCGCTCTTGGGACTGAGAGGGACCAGACATCAATCCAAGTTCTCCCCATCTTTCTAAACAAGTCTCTCCTATTTCAAACTAGTAAGTAAAAAGACAGCAAGGCGTCTTAGATTTACTTTGTTTTCTCAACTTGTAAATGTACCTTTTTACCAGAGTGTGTATCTTTGTTTGCTGTACTTTGAACCTAAGACAGAGGGGGGTCCTCTGAGCTCTTTAAGTTTGATTACCCTGTAAAGTTATTCTCCATACTGATTTTACAGAGATGATTTTTACCTTTTTCTTTGATTAAAAGCCTTCTTTTTTAAGAACCAGATTGATTTCTCCTTGTTTTAAGATCCAAGGGGGTTTGGATCTGTATTCACCAGGAGTTGGTGAAAGGAGGGTGGAAGGAAGTAGGGGGGATGGTTAACTTCTCCTTGTTTTAAGATCCAAGGGGGTTTGGATCTGTGTTCACCAGGGAATTGGTGAAAGGTTTCTCAAGGCTTCCCAGGGAGGGAATTCTTGTGATGGTGGCAGCGGACCAAAGCTAAGCTGGTAGATAAGCTTAGAAGTTTTCATGCAGGCCCCTACATTTGAACCCTAAAGTTCAAAGTGGGGATCCAGCCTTGACATG
>NW_020708478.1:0-4052 GCF_002925995.2 Terrapene triunguis
TTGCCCTCTACCAGACTCCTGTACCCCACTGGTCTGGGTCTGTCACATATCCCTCCCCCCTGCTCAACGCCAAGGGGTTGGGCAGCTTGGGACGCCAGACAGTGCACACGTGACAAGCCATCGGCGTTGCCGTGACGGCTCCCTGCTCTGTGTTGCACACGGAGCTGGAAAGGTTGGAGGGATAAGAACCACCTGGTCACCCTTGTGTTCTTCTCCTTGTTCCGCTGCATCCATTGAAGAGGGGCATGGTCAGTCACGAGGACAAATCTGCGCCCGAGCAGGTAGTAGCGCAATGCTTCCATGGCCCATTTTATGGCGAGGCACTCTCTCTCCACCACTGCATATTTTTGTTCCCTCGGAAGGAGTTTCCTACTGAGGTAGAGAATCAGGTGTTCCTCCTCCCCGACCATCTGTGCTAGAACACCCCCCAACCCTACTTCCGATGCATCCGTCTGCAGGATAAATTCCTTGGTGAAATCAAGGGCTATCAGTACGTGGTTACTGCAAAGGGCAGTCCGTAGGTCTGTGAACGCTTCCTCTGCTGCGTCAGACCATTTCACCAGATCAGGTCCACGGGCTTTCACTAGGTCTGTCAGGGGGCTTGCCCTTGTGGCAAAGTGGGGGATAAATCGTCAGTATTACCCCACCACACCTAGGAATGCCCAGACTTGTTTCTTGCGACTTGGTCGGGGCCAATTTTGGATGGCCTCTAACTTGTTCAGTTGGGGTTTTACCAGACCTTTTCCCACAATGTAGCCAAGATATTTGGCCTCCGTAGACCCTACAGCGCACTTGGCAGGGTTTGTAGTTGTAGTTGTAGTTAATGGAGATATCCCATCTCCTAGAACTGGAAGGGACCTTGAAAGGTCATCGAGTCCAGCCCCCTGCCTTCACTAGCAGGACCAAGTACTGATTTTGCCCCAGATCCCCAAGTGGCCCCCTCAAGGATTGAACTCACAACCCTGGGTTTAGCAGGCCAATGCTCAAACCACTGAGCTATCCCTCTCCCCTGGTTTGCTGTAAGGCCAGCTCGCCTGAAAGTATCGAGGCCTGTCTCCACCTTCTCTAGATCGGTTTCCTAGTCTGGGGTATGAATGACCACATCGTCCAAGTAGGCAGCAGCATAACTGTTATGGGGGTGTAATAGCTTGTCCATGAGGCGCTGGAAGGTAGCTGGAGCCCCATGTAGTCCAAAAGGGAGGACAGTATATTGAAAAAGACCCTCTGGTATAGAGAACGCAGTCTTTTCCTTTGTGTCTTCTGCAAGGGGAATCTGCCAGTACCCCTTTGTCAAGTCTAGGGTAGTCAAGTACCAGGCATTACCCAGACGGTCCACTAGTTCATCTATGCGAGGTATGGGGTACGTGTCGAACTGGGATACTTCATTTAGTCGCCGGAAGTCGTTGCAAAACCTTGTGATGCCATCAGGTTTGGGCACCAGCACGATTGGGCTGGACTACTGACTGTGGGATTCTTCGATGATCCTCAACTCCAGGATTTTTTTTACTTCTGCTTTTATTTCCTCCCTTTTTGCCGCTGGCACCCGATAGGGCCTCATTGTTACTCTGGCCCCAGGGTTCGTGACGATTTGGTGATATGTCTCGGTTGTTTGACCCGGTTTTGTCGAGAACACATCTTGGTTCCGGAAGATCATCTCAGACACCTCATTCTTCTGGTCTGGTGTTAAATCGGGAGACACTCTCACCGGTTTGGAAGGCTTGTTTTCCTGGGTTAGGTCTTTTTGGACCGTTGTGCATACTTCTTGTGCATGCCAGGGTTTCAGAAGGTTAACGTGATAAATCTGTTCTTGTTTTCTGTGTCCTGGCCGCTGCACCTTGTAGGTTACTTCCCCCATGGGTTCAACCACCTCATAGGGCCCCTGCCATTGGGCCAGAAGCTTGCTTTCTGCCATGGGTACCAACACCATAACCCGATCCCCTGGTTGGAACTGTCGCACTTTTGCCTGGCGATTGTAATGGGTTCGCTGGGCCTCCTGTGCCTTTTCCAAAAGTTCCCATACAATAGGGGTAACCCGGGCTATCCGGTCTCGCATCTGCATTACATGCTCTATTATATTTCTCCCCTCATTGGGTTCCTCTTCCCAGATCTCTTTGGCGATATCTAGTATGCCACGGGGGTGACGCCCATATAATAACTCGAAGGGGGAAAACCCAGTTGAGGCCTGAGATACCTCCCGGATTGCAAACATAAGGTAGGGTAGTAGGGTGTCCCAGTCCTTCCCGTCCCGACTTACCACCTTCCTTATCATAGCCTTGAGGGTTCGGTTAAACCTTTCTACCAACGCATCAGTCTGCGGATGGTAGACTGAAGTTCTCAGGGTATGTATATGGAGCAGCGTACAGAGGTCCTTCATTAGCTTCGACATAAATGGGGTTCCTTGGTCTGTTAATATCTCCTTCGGTAGACCCACTCGGGCAAAGATCCCCACCAGCTCTTTGGCTATTGTTTTAGGGGCCATGTTCCGCAGGGGGACGGCTTCTGGGTAGTGAGTAGCATAGTCCAAAACAACAAGTATATATTGGTGGCCCCGAGCCGTCTTCTCCAGGGGTCCAGTCTCTGTTGCCTCTACTGGTTCAGAGGCGTTAGGGTGGGGGTCAGACTCGGGTGCTTCTCCCTCCTGGGTGGCCTCCTTTTCAGCTGCTCGGGTCCGCCTACCTACGAGAGCAACCCTCTGGCTTTGGGTCAGTATTCGGGTTCCCAAGGCCTTAGCTGCCCTTCTTTCCCTTTTTGTCTTTCTACCCAGTCTGGGAGTGGAGAACAAATTTGGGGATATTTCAGAGAAGATTGGGGGTTGACAGTCTGCTGTGGATGCCTCACTAATTACAGGGTTCCCATCTTTCTCCAATCCCCCTACTCGGAGTAAGTTTCCAAACCCTGGGAAGTCCCTCCCTATGAGCACCGCGTATGGGAGTTTAGGGACTACACCTGCTGCTACCTCAGTAGTGTTCCCTTGGATCTCGATTCTTACTGGGATGGTGGGGTAGTAACTAACTGTCCCATGGACACGTTATCCCCGTACGTTTAGCCTGCAGCAGCTGACTACACTTCATGAGCTTCCCTAACATAAGCGTGATAGCACTCCCCGAATCAACCAGTGCCGTGGTCTCTACCCCATTTAGTTTCACTGGTCTGGTATACATATGTGGGGTTAGTGAGACCCCCACAAGGTGGATTAGGGAGCATGGGTCTGCCCAGTTCCCCAGGTTACACTGCATAGGCTCCTCAGCATTGGGACACTGTGCAGCTATATGTCCCCACTCCCCGCAGGCATAACATCTGTATGGAGCCCTACGCGTTCCCCGGTCTCTTGGTTTGGGCAGTCTAACATCACGATCCTCTTCTCCCCCAGTGCTCCGACTCTTTGTGGCCTCTGGTGGGCCTTCAGCCCCTCTCTTTTTCCACCTGGGCCCTCCTGGTGGCCAGGGCCGGCTTTAGGCCAATTCAACCAATTCCCCTGAATCGGGCCCCACGCCTAAGGGGGCCCCGTGCCCAAGCCCCGGTACGGCGTACCGGCAAGAGCCGGTGCGCCATACCGGGGTGGCCCGGCGTCCCCAGGGGGCAATTCCCAGGCCCTTTAAATTGCCACCAGAGCCCCACTGCTGGAGCCCTGGGGTAGGGCTGCGGGGCTCTGGGGGCTATTTAAAAAGTCCGGGGCTCCCGCTGCCTCTACCGCCCTGGCCCTTTAAATAGCCGCCGGAGTCCCGCCACTTCCCCAGGGCTCCCGCAGCTATTTAAAGGGCCGGGGCGGTAGAAGCAGGGGAGCCCCGGGCCCTTTAAATAGCCCCCGAGAGCCTGGGGATAGCGGGGAGCTCAGGGGCTATTTAAAGGCTGGGGCTCCAGCTGTCTCTGCTGCATCCCCTGCCCGCACCAGCCCCGCATCCCCTGCCCTGCCCGCAGCCAGCCCCTGTCTCCAGCCAGCCCTGCACCCCCTGCCCGCAGCCAACCCCTGCTGCACCCCCTGCCCTGCCTCCAGCCCCGGACCCCCTGCCTGCACCAGCCCTGCACCCCCTGCCCTGCCCGCACCAGCCCCG
>NW_020708478.1:4152-6099 GCF_002925995.2 Terrapene triunguis
CCTGTCGCACCCTCTGCCCTGTCTCCAGCCAACCCCTGCCGCACCCCTCTGCGGCCCTGCCCGAAGCCAGTCAGCCCCACACCCCCTGCCCTGCCCGCACCAGCCCTGCACCCCCTGCTCTGCCTGCAGCCAACCCCTGCCGCACCCCCCTGCCTGAAATCCCGCACTCCTCTGTCTCCAGCCCTGCCGCACCCCCCTGCGGCCCTGCCTGAAGCCAGCCAGCCTGCCCCACACCCCCCTGTCTCCAGCCAGCCCCGCACCCCTTGCCCTGCCTGCAGCCAGACCCTACCTCCAGTCAGCCACTGCCCTGCCTCCAGCCAGCCCCATGTCCACTGGTGCCCTGCAGTTCCCAGGGCAGTAACCCTGCACACCTGCTTCAATGAGGGGGGCAGGGAGCAGCTGGGACCCACACATGTGCACACCACACCCCCAGGGAGTGGCGGGGACCCACACATGTGAAACGGAGCTCATTAATAACCGATCAACAGCATATATGACACAATGTACATAATATATAATTTTATTATTTATATAGTTATGGAAAGTAAATAATACAAGGAAGAAATTAAAGGTTTTTTTTTTTTTTACAGTTTTTGTGTGTGTGTGTGTGTGTGTGTGTGTGTGTGTGTGTGTGTGTTAGTCATCCCTGCCGGGGCCCCGCCAAAAATGTTCGAATTGGGCCCCGCACTTCCTAAAGCCGGCCCTGCTGGTGGCCCAGTCACCCGAGCTTTAGGGCTTGGTGCTGCTAGTTTAACCCGGGGTGCCTCTTCCTTAACTGGTCGGGTCAGCTCCCTCGCTGTCCTTTGCCTCTCTAACAGGGCGACAACCTCGTCATAGGTGGAGGGTTCGTTCTGGCTTACCCAGGCGCGAAGGTCTGGCGGTAGTCCCCTTATGTATCGGTCGATGACCAGAACCTCTAGTATCTCTTCCGGACTCCAGGACTCTGTTTGCAACCACTTTCATGTGAGATGGATGAGGTCATACAATTGGGACCGCAGGGTTTTGTCTTCCTGGTACCTCCACTCGTGATACCGCTGGGCCCGCACTGCGGTCGTTACCCCAGATCTGGCCAGGATCTCTGCTTTCAGCTGGGGGTAGTCTGCTGCAGCCTCTTCAGGCAGATCATGGTAGGTCTTCTGGGCCTCCCCACACAGGAATGGGGCAAGGATGCCAGACCACTGATCTCGAGGCCAGGCCTCCCGTAGGGGTGTCCTCTCAAAGGCCAGAAGGTATGCCTTTACATCATCCTCCCGCGTCATTTTCTGCAGCCAATGGCTGGCCCGTATGAGCCGCGTCCCATCATGGCCGCAGTTCAGCTCTGTAAGGGTCTTTATCAGTTCCCGCAACATAGCTCGGTCTTGAGCGGCCTGATCCATCAGCAGGCGATTAGTCTCTTGCTGCAGCCGCACTGCCTCCTGTTGGGCTGGTGCTTGGACCTGGGTAGCCTCCTGCTGGGCTGCTGTGCTTTGTATCAGTGCCCGCACTAAGTCATCCATTGTGGTGGGGGAAATAATAAACTCTCTCTTTTTTTTTTTAAATCACCCTCCTTCTTCCGCCACGCCGTGCACACCAAAATCCCACTCCTGACACCAGTTGTGACAAAGTTCCTCCTCTACCTTGGTGGGTCCTGCGCTTATTGCGGATTTTCTCACCTCACAGATTCACCATGTGGGTCGGGAAACAGCCCAGAGACCATCCCCTCTGGTAGAAGCCACAGTCCAGGTCAATTCTTCCTGTGTCTGATCAGGAGTTGGGAGGTTTGAGGGGAACCCGGGCCCGCCGTCTACTCCGGGTTCCAGCCCAGGGCCCTGTGGACTGCAGCTGTCTAGAGTTACTTGCCCATAGCCTCCTCCCAACAACTTCTTTATCCTCACCACAGGACCTTTCTCCTGGTGTTTGATAATGCTTGTACTCCTCAGTCTTCCAGCAATATGTCTTCTCACTCTC
>NW_020708479.1:0-3732 GCF_002925995.2 Terrapene triunguis
GGGGGGGCACCACGCCCATGGGCGCCAGGGGCATCAAAATACAAGTTCGCCCAGGGTGCCATTTTCCTAAGGCCGGCCCTGCGCATCCGGGGTGGTACCAGAGGTGGCGAAAGCCACTGGGCGGGCATGTGGAAGTCCTGGCCGTGCCAGAAGATTGCGCTCAGCAGCTCACTGGGCACCAGCCAGCGCAGTTGCAGCGCTATGCGTATGCACAAACACACACACTTCAGTGAATGCTACTGCCACGTCACATATTTGTATCTTAAAAAAATATCTAGCAATATTCAGAAAGGCATCTTTGGCTATGATGTTTTCAGGCAGTTCAGTATATCACTATCAATAAGATTGGTCTCTGTCCAAAGATACAAAGCCCCACATACAGCACATGCATACAAATAACTTTTCCTCTCAAGATCAGATAAAGTCCTGTATTTTTCCTAGCAATGAAAATTTGTGTTGTATGTTTTATTTCAACTTCCCCTTCCATAGCATATGTACTGTATGTGATCCTTCATATCCTATAAAGAATTAATTTCATACCAGGTTGTTAAAGGCTGCTATCAAATCCCCCCTCATTCTTCTCTTCTGCGGACTAAATAAGCCCAGTTACCTCAGCCTCTCCTCATAAGTCATGTGCCCCAGCCACTTAATCATTTTTGTTGCCCTCCACTGGACTCTCTCCAAATTTCATTCCATAATGTACTTATTTCATTTAAATATATAATTCAAAATAACAAATTCTACATCTTACATTTAGACTCACAATTTGTTAATACTGGTGCTGTAACTGGGGGAAAAAAAGTTAACTACATCAAGCAACATCACAATTTACATTTAGTGGGTTCTAATGTGTTATCAATAGAATAAAAAGTAGTGTCGTAAACCTCAGCCATCTTTTTCTAGGGGGCCCATTGACTGTTCTGCCCTGGAGCCCAGAATTGTTGTTGGTGGGCCTGCCCCCAAATCCGCCTTCCTCTCTTCATTAACTCTTATAAAATATTTGGGCTTTGCTATTCCCATGGTGGCAGCTGACAGTGAGGTGCAAAGTGCCTGCCCCAACGCCACCATTCGGCATGCAAAGTTAAGATGCCCAATAATGGACTGCAACTTGCTGGCTGTTCTAGCCTGGACAATCAATCCCAGAAGTTCCCCCAGTTTATCCTGGGGGAATCTAGATATACCAGCCCTCACATCTAACAATGCCTAGGCAGATCAGCTTAGTAGAGGACCTCTCTGGTCTTTTCATCTGCCATATGTACGCCCATCTTACAGGCCAGCAAGCCAGCACACTCCTCAGGATCTGCCCTACCATCCTCAGTTTTCACAAATTTGGTCCCCGGTTTCTATAAGCAACCACCCTGAGCTGTCCCTCAGTTTCCCCCATTTTGGTTCTCAATATCCACTGGGAGTTTGGTTGCAGCCACCCTAACCAGTGATTGTTTCCCTAATTTTGGTCCCCCATTTCTGATCAAATCTCGGCTGCAGCCATCCCAAGATGCATCTCAAGCCCGCCCCCCCTTTTGACCTTGCAGATTAGTTGCAAACATAGCCACAGCCACCCCAGATTGTGCCTCAGTTTCCTCAATTTTGGCTGGAGTCTTTGTCACAGCAACTCTGACCCATGCCTCAGTTTCCCTAAATTTGCTCCCCAATTTCAGCTGGATTCTTGGCTGCAGCCTCCCTGAGACATGCCTCAGTTTCCCCATCATTCGATGGAATTTTGGCCATAGTCACTCTGATCTTGCCTTAGTTTCCCAAGTTTCTAAAACCTGCGGGGATGCTTACCATACTGCATACCTCTTCCTTGCGGGGGAGCGCTCAGTGGCCTTTGGCTGTGTCTCTGATCTGGACCAAAAGTGTTTGATCTGTAACATTCTGCCTGTTGGGGAGACTCATACTCTACCAGCTATTGCTTGCCCCCTCCCATCCCACACCCCTTTGTAGCCCGCACCCTGCCCATGGGGTTGTTTGGCTAGCTCTTTGTGTCTGAGCTCTAGAACCTGGGGAATCCCAAGAGATTCCAACCTCCAGGTATGTCCCTGTGTTTCCCCTATCCTCTGTCATGGTGGGGAGAGCCCAATCAGACATCCTGTCTAGCGCTGCCCAATTACCCTGCTTGTGTGTGTGTGTTACAGAATAGAAAAATCATTAACCATATACATTTGACCAGCACGATAAACTCCCAGATTTAAAGACATTGAAACAGATTCTGCTTCAGTTATCAATGTAAATCTGGAATAACTTCACTGATTTCAGTGCAAATACTCCATATATCCTCTGGTGTAATTCAGAGCAGAAATTTAGCTTCATCTGCCATATAATAACTGCACTATACAGAGAATATCTAGTGCAATTTTTACTATTGGTCACTAGAGAGAGCAGGTGCTTGACGTTCTTCAATATTATATTGTGCAAATCATTCACACTTATCCTGTGGAGATGTTAGATATAAAGCAACCTTGTGTGTGCAAATCCTAATCAGTGTGAGGTGCTGCACCACTCCTGAGAACCACAACACTGTTCTGTTAGTGAAAGTTTAATGACTAAACATTACAGGAAGTGGCAACATAAGCTATTTTCCTCGCTATTACGAAGAGATCTGAATTTACTGCTGTGTTGAGGTGCCATGCATTATGTGACCACAGCAATGAGCTGGAACAATTCAACTAACAACTCTGAACATGAGAGGGAGTTTCAGATCAACTGTTTTTTTCTTAAGCCCTTCACCAGTGTTTAACAGGCAGATGGATAAAAGCAGTTCTAGGTTACAAATACCAAGATTAAATGGATTTCCTGACAGACTCTGCATTTTGGAAAGTTTCTATGGAGTTGCAACAGACTTCTCACATTCTGTCCTCATGGTGTATTCATGAGTGTCACAATTCTTTCAGCCTCAGCTTCTACAACTGCACTCTTAGGGCTTGTCTTCACTACCCGCCTGGATCGGCGGGTAGAAATCGATCTCTCAGGGATCGAATCTCGTCGGGACGTGACAATTGATCCCCGAATCGATGCGCGTACTCCTCCAGCCCAGGTAGGAGTAAGCGCCGTCGACGGGGGAACCGCGGCGGTCGATTTGCCGCCGTCCTCACAGCGGGGTAAGTCGGATCGGATACGTCGAATTCAGCTACGCTATTCGCGTAGCTGAATTTGCGTATCTTAAATCGATCCCCCCCCCCAGTGTAGACCTAGCCTTAGTCTCTGACACAGCCAAACTAAAATTCTGTTCCCCTGGCACCTTCAAAGATGGTCCTTATATTCTTGTGTCAATACTACTGCCAATCTGTGAGCACTAGTATCCATGTGCAATCAGGGGCGGCTCTATGTTTTTTGCCGCCCCAAGCATGGCAGGCAAGCAGGCGGCTTTCGGCAGCGCGCCTGAACGCGGTGTGCTGGTAACGCGGATTCGGAGGTATGCCTGCGGGAGGTCCGCTGCTGCCGCACCATCAGCGTCCCCGCCGCCGAATTGCCGCCGAAGCCGCGGGACCGGCGGCCCTCCCGCAGGCATACCGCCGAAAGCCGCCTGCCTGCCGCCCGCACAGCGACCGGCAGGCTGCCCCCCGCAGCTTGCCGCCCCAGGCACGCGCTTGCTGCGCTGGTGCCTGGAGCTGCCCCTGTGTGCAATATGAAAGAGGTTTTGAAACACAAACAGGCTGAGAGGAGCAGTCACAAAGATCCCTTTCAGTTCTGTACAGGCCAAATCACACTCTGTCGACCACTGAAATAGTTTTG
>NW_020708480.1:0-2642 GCF_002925995.2 Terrapene triunguis
TGGCATGTGGAAGGCCTGGCCATGCCGGAAGAGTGCGCCAGCAGCAAGCTGGGCACCAGCAGCGCAGACGGCAGCTTGTTGGGCACCTGCAGTGCAGCATCTCGCTGGGCACTGTTATCAGACGCCACCGGTGTGGTGCTCTGCTCTATCCAATGCTGATAACAGTCAGCTGTGTGCATGTGTTCCCTCTGTGTGCTGCCCCGGCTCTGCGCAGATCGCTGACACAGCAGAGCCCGAGAGAACCCCCAAAGACCACAGACTCCGATAAGGTACGAAGGCACCCGACCAGGTTTATTGTCAAACGAAGCACAGTAATAGTTTCCAGCAGACTCGATAAGACATACTACGAATTTGTGCCCCCTGACAATGGTTGCAGCTCAGTCAGTGGCGGGACTCTCCACTGCCCCTAGGCTGGACAAAGACACTGCCCCAGAGATGCATTCTTATACACAGGTACAAACAAGTTACACATAATTCCTAATGTATTGAGGTGCAACCCCCTCTACGTAGCAAGGTGCCACCTCTCACCTTGTACATGTTGGTTTGAACAAAACAGCTCTATCCCTCATATTACCCTTTTGGCCCTGTCTTTAGGATGGGTCTGCCTGTTCCTTGTTGTGTGTGTGGAATGTGCAAGTATTGGAGTGTTCTGGTATCTCTAGTGTCCAGTACCTTTTAGGTATGTGTATTTTTGCAACATCAGCCCTCTCCTTGCCAGCTTCTGTGAGCAGGGCCTGCCTCTGGCTCACAGCTTAACTTTGCTTTATGTTAGCAAAGTCTTGACCATTACTTTAGCTCAGGCCTTAGGCCTCATACCAGGCCTCTGATACCAAGGGTTTATGTTTCAGGGCCTCATCTTACTACAGGCACCAGCCAGCACAGGTGCAGCACAGCGCGTATGCACACACACACACACACACTTCAGTGAATGCTATTGTCACTTCACATATTTGTATCTTAAAAAAATATCTATCAATATTCAGAAAGGCATCTTTGGCTATGATGTTTTCAGGCAGTTCAGTATATCACTATCAATAAGATCGGTCTCTGTCCAAAGATACAAAGCCCCACATACAGCACATGCATACAAATAACTTTTCTTCTCAAGATCAGATAAAGTCTAGTATTTTTCCTAGCAATGAAATTTTGTGTTGTATATTTTATTTCAACTTCCTCTTCTATAGCATATATACAGTATACGATCCTTCATATCCTATAAAGAATTAATTTCATACCAGGTAGTTGAAGGCTGCTATCAAATTCCCCCTCATTCTTCTCTTCTGCGGACTAAATAAGCCCAGTTCCCTCAGCCTCTCCTCATAAGTCATGTGCCCCAGCCCCTAATCATTTTTGTTGCCCTCCGCTGGACTCTCTCCAATTTCATTCCATAATGTATTTACTTAATTTAAATATCTAATTCAAAATAACAAATTCTACATCTTACATTTAGGCTCACAATTTGTTAATACTGGTGCTGTAACGGAGGGAAAAAAGCAACAGAGGGTCCTGTGGCACCTTTAAGACTAACAGAAGTATTGGGAGCATAAGCTTTCGTGGGTAAGAACCTCACTTCTTCAGATGCAAGTCATGAGGGAAAAAAGTTAACTACATCAAGCAACATCACAATTTACATTTAGTGGGTTCTAATGTGTTATCAATAGGATAAAAAGTAGTGTCGTAATAGACTGCCAAATTTAAAGACATTGAAACAGATTCTGCTTCAGTTATCAATGTAAATCTGGAATAATTCCACTGATTTCAGTGGACATACTCCATATATCCTTTGGTGTAATTCAGAGCAGAAATTTGGCTTCATCTGCCATATAATAACTGCACTATACAGAGAAACCTGCATTTTTTACTATTGGTCACTGGAGTGCGCAAGTGCTTGATCTTCAATATTATATTGTGCAAATCATTCACACTTTATCCTGTGGAGATGTCAGATATAAAACAACCTCATGTGTGCAAATCCTAATAAGTGTGATGTGCTGCACCACTCCTGAGAACCACAGCACTGTTCTGTTAGTGAAAGTTTAATAACTAAACACTACAGGAAGTGGCAAGATAAGCTATTTTCTTCGCTATTGTGAAGTGATCAGCACTTACTGCTTGTTGAGGTGCCATGCATTATGTGACCACAGCAAGGAGCCGGAGCAATTCAACTAACTCTGAACATGAGCGGGAGTTTCAGATCAACTGTTTTTAATTAAGCCCCTGACCAGTGTTTAACAGGCAGATGGATACAAGCAGTTCTAGGTTACAAATAACAAGATTAAATGGATTACCTGACTGAGACTCCGCATTTTGGAAGAATTTCTGTGGAGTAGCTAAGTTGCGACAGACTTCTCACATTCTATCCTCATGATGTATTCATGAGTGTCACAATTCTTCCAGCCTCAGCTTCTACAACTGCACACTCAGTCTCTGGGACAGCCAAACTAAAATTCTGTTCCCCTGGCACCTTCAAAGATGGTCCTTATATTCTTGTGTCAATACGACTGCAATCTGTGAGCACTAGTATCTGTGTGCAATATGAAAGGGGTTTTGAAACACAAAGAGGCTGAGAGGAGCAGACACAAGGATCCCTTTCAATTCTGTACAGGCCAAATCACACTCTGTCGACCACTGAAATAGTTTTG
>NW_020708481.1:0-1057 GCF_002925995.2 Terrapene triunguis
CGGAGGCCGAGGAGCGTGGGGGTCCCGGGCCATGCTGGGCAGGAGGTGGCACCAGCACTCAGTGGATAGACACCCCGACTAGTGGGTGCTCCTTGCTCCAGGTAAGCCCCCTCGGCCTGGGTCCTTTGGAGCAGCTGGAGTCCCATCGCCCTATCCCCCCACCAGCATGGATGAGGGTCTGGCCCAGTTCGGTCTGGGGAGGGATGTGGGTCGGGTCCAATTTGGAGGACTGGCCTTGTCTTTTTGGGGGCACAGCTGATCCTAGTCTCTGTGCCTCTCTGCCTGGCGGGAAGGACTAGCAATACTAGTATGAATAATGACACTGTACATAACATGTATTAAAGTTTTTCATATTTTTTATTTTTAAAATGTTGTAAACTATTTTTAAATTCGCCCCAATTTCATACAAAAATGTAATTCAAGCCCTGGTGGTTCATATGAGAAATGTGAAGAATGAGATAGTGCGATGGTTCCCTTTGAGCGGGAGCAGCACACGGCTGGTGTTTTGACTTTTGTCACCTGTTTTTACCCACACACTCTGTCTCACACACACAGTGCCCTCCCCTTTCGCAGCCCAGGCAGGGGAAGTGACCAGGATGCAGGGAGCCCTGGTGTTGCTCCTCACTTCCCGCTCACAGCCCCCTCAGGGTGTGCAGGGCCGAGGAGCAGCAGTTCCAGGGGGAGCGAGCAGCAATGACAGTTCAGTTCATGCATCCAGGTCAGTTTCCCCACGTGGGTGCAGGAGGGGGATGCAGAGGTTAGGACAGAAGGGGATGCAGGGATTAGGGGCGCAGGAGGGGGACACAGAGGTTAGGAGTGAAGGGGTTGCAGGGATAAAGGGCACAGGAGGGGGAGCAGGCCTTTGGGGCAAAGGGAGGGTGGGGAGCCTGGGGAGCTCAGGGGCAATGCGGGGCACCACACCCACGGGAGTCAGGGGCACCAAAATGCAAGTTTGCCCAGGGTGCCATTTTCCCTAAGGGTGGTACTGGGAGTGGCGAAGGCCGTTGGGCTGGCATGTGGAAGGCCTGGCCATGCCGGAAGAGTGCGCCAGCAGCAA
>NW_020708482.1:0-1058 GCF_002925995.2 Terrapene triunguis
TCGGAGGCCGAGGAGCGTGGGGGTCCCGGGCCATGCTGGGCAGGAGGCGGCACCAGCACTCAGTGGATAGACACCCCAACTAGTGGGTGCTCCTTGCTCCAGGTAAGCCCCCTCGGCCTGGGTCCTTTGGAGCAGCTGGAGTCCCATCGCCCTATCCCCCCACCAGCATGGATGAGGGTCTGGCCCAGTTCGGTCTGGGGAGGGATGTGGGTCGGGTCCAATTTGGAGGACTGGCCTTGTCTTTTTGGGGGCACAGCTGATTCTAGGCTCTGTGCCTCTCTGCCTGGGGGGAAGGACTAGCAATACTAGTATGAATAATGACACTGTACATAACATGTATTAAAGTTTTTCATATTTTTTATTTTTAAAATGTTGTAAACTATTTTTAAATTCGCCCCAATTTCATACAAAAATGTAATTCAAGCCGTGGTGGTTCATATGAGAAATGTGAAGAATGAGATAGTGTGATGGTTCCCTTTGAGCGGGAGCAGCACACGGCTGGTGTTTTGACTTTTGTCACCTGTTTTTACCCACACACTCTGTCTCACACACACAGTGCCCTCCCCTTTCGCAGCCCAGGAAGGGGAAGTGACCTGGATGCAGGGAGCCCTGATGTTGCTCCTCACTTCCCGCTCACAGCCCCCTCAGGGTGTGCAGGGCCGAGGAGCAGCAGTTCCAGGGGGAGCGAGCAGCAATGACAGTTCAGTTCATGCATCCAGGTCAGTTTCCCCACGTGGGTGCAGGAGGGGGATGCAGGGGTTAGGACAGAAGGGGCTGCAGGGATTAGGGGCGCAGGAGGGGGACACAGAGGTTAGGAGTGAAGGGGTTGCAGGGATAAAGGGCACAGGAGGGGGAGCAGGCCTTTGGGGCAAAGGGAGGGTGGGGAGCCTGGGGAGCTCAGGGGCAATGCGGGGCACCACACCCACGGGAGTCAGGGGCACCAAAATGCAAGTTTGCCCAGGGTGCCATTTTCCCTAAGGGTGGTACTGGGAGTGGCGAAGGCCGTTGGGTTGGCATGTGGAAGGCCTGGCCATGCCGGAAGAGTGCGCCAGCAGCAA
>NW_020708483.1:0-1080 GCF_002925995.2 Terrapene triunguis
CGGAGGCCGAGGAGCGTGGGGGTCCCGGGCCATGCTGGGCAGGAGGTTGCACCGGCACCCAGTGGATAGACACCCCAACTAGTGGGTGCTCCTTGCTCCAGGTAAGCCCCCTCGGCACAGGCCCCATGGAGCAACTGGAGTCCCTTTGCCCCATCCCCCGACTCGTGTCCCTGGGGGAGATCCAGTGCCCCCTGTCCCATCCCCCCACCCGTGCCCCTGGTCTAGGGAGGGATGTGTGTCAGGTCCAGTTCAGGGGGTTCGGTCTGGGGAGGGATGCAGGTTAGGTCCAGTTCGGTCTGGGGAGGGATGTGGGTCAGGTCCGATTTGGAGGGTTGTCCTGTTCTTTTGGGGGCACAGCTGGTCCTGATCCTAGTCTCTGTGCCTCTCTGCCTGGGGGGAAGAACTAGCAATACTAGTATGAATAATGACACTGTACATAAAATGTATTAAAGTTTTTCATATTTTTATTTTTAAAATGTTGTAAACAGTTTTTAAATTCGCCCCAATTTCATACAAAAATGTAATTCAAGCCCTGGTGGTTCATATGAGAAATGTGAAGAACGAGATAGTGTGATGCTTCCCTTTGAGCGGGAGCAGCACACGACTGGTGCTTTGGCTTTTGTTAGCTGTTTTTACCCACACACTCTGTCTCTCACACACAGTCCCCCAACACACACACTGGGGCTTCCTGCATCCAGGGCACTTTCCCCACCTGGGCTGTGCTGTGGGGCATCAGGAGCTGCTGCTCTGGTGCCCTCTCCTTTCGCAGCCCAGGCAGGGAAAGTGACCTGGATGCAGGGAGCCCTGGTGTTGCTCCTCACTCCCCACTCACAGCCCCCTCGGGGTGTGCAGGGCAGAGGAGCAGCAGTCCCAGGGGGAGCCAGCAGCATGCTTCATGCATCCAGGTGAGTTTCCTCACGTTGGTGCAGGAGGGGGATGCAGGGGTTATGAGTGAAGGGGGTGCAGGGATAAGGGGCACGGGATGGGGAGCAGGCCTTTGGGGCAAAGGGAGGGTGGGGAGCCCAGAGGCAATGGGGGGGCACCACGCCCATGGGCGCCAGGGGCATCAAAATACAAGTT